>NC_092338.1:136955000-137255000 GCF_046630445.1 Rutidosis leptorrhynchoides | reverse complement strand
AATCATCAGTTATACTCCCTACTTTCACAACAATATCCATTCTTTCATATAAATCAAAACAATCATACTCATTCAAATTCAATTACATATTCTGATTTTGAAATTGCATAATTCAATTCGAAATATAACCAGTATCATCACTCTTAGATTCCTATATCTTTCAAAGCTATACTTTGACTTCAAAACTGTGTTAGAACATCATATGTATTAACGATTACAATATGTGCTCAAACCCTTCGAAATTCCTGAAGACACTTCAACTAAGGAACAATCGAGATGATGATCCAACCACATGTTACCCACAGTTATACACCTGAAAAACTATCAAAACCCAAGTCATAGTTTGACACGTATCCGTGTTAGACCCTTTGGCATTTACTAGCTAAAATAACTTTTCAATTCCGTTTCAAAATAGACAGTTTTGTCACAGCTCCAGTAAGTCAACTTCGACTTCTCAATCAAAACAGTCTTATTATAACCTCGATAGATACATTGCCCTTTCGCCAACGTTACCGGGGAATCGTTTATATTCACCATATTAGCAATAAACTTACCAACAACTTCACTGATCTTTGACTTTCCAAAAAAAAAATCATTATAATTATCGAAACCCTATCATATACTCATTCGTACCTTATAACAAGAATTGCCATACCAATTATTGATAATCAGCAATCAGTATTTTGAAACCTCGCAGCATGTCTACATCAACAATTACATACACACACAACGTCTACCTCCAAGACTTACATTCTTTGAATGAGAAATTTCTGAAAAACACCCTAAACTGCGAACCAGTTCTCGAAATTTTAAAAAATGCTGATGAAGCAGCAAAAACTGTAAACGACCTTAACAGTAAAAAGTTAGATGATAAAGGATAGTATATTGGCAAAGCTCAGAAAAAGAGAAGATTTAGAACTGGAAAACGGATTGAGCAAAGTATGAAGGAGGCTGTGGACAAATCACAAAGGCTGAACCTGCCTTCAAAGAATCCAAATGATTCAGTACTTGTTGAAGTCATTAACGAATACCTTGCTCCTGACTCTAAACCCCTGCGGACAATATCCTTCATCATCCTCTCATATTAGACATTCTAAGATATCATCGTATCTTTCATTATAAATATCATCCATACTTCTGAAGATATTTTTATAATTATTCTTATCTGAAATCATTTACCTCTTCCCGCTATCTGTATTATATCATAAAAGAAACTATTTTAGTTTCTAAATTCTGAAACATTCGAGTTTAAAATAGGAATATTCTTGAAGAAGTGTTGGGAGCTGAAGCATGAGTTAGTATAATATAATGACACTTGATCAACGTGATTATATTACAGTAATTCATGCTGAGTTTCTAAATGGAACATGATGATTCACAGATCATAACGTCATCATGTGCTATGTTACACGACTCTTGTATTCTCTTTGATCTTTAAATATCAAGAAAATATTTCTTGTTGATTCGGCCTTTTTCGAGGTATTCTGATAATTTGACAAGTCAAGATCGTGTCATTACAATTTCCTTCCTAGAACATTAACAATGTTCATTCCGAAATTTATATCTGCAAATTCTGGACCATTACAAGTGGTGCTTAATCGCAAGAAGAAGAAACGAAAGGACAAAGCTCCGAACTAGAAATGGAGTATAAATCATAGCAGATAGAAGAGAGCATTAACTGTGGATGACAATGATTATAGAAGAAGCAAGGACTTTGAAATATAAGGGAAGATATAAAACCCAACAACAACCCAGAAATCGCAAACCGTATATATCAATGCATATAGCAATATAAAGATACGGGAGAACTAAAAACACTATAAAACCAAGAGTATAGTAGAAGTAAATAGATTCTTCCGGAGGCAGATGAAAAAGAAGAGCTACATATATGAAAGTGAGGAGTATATCAAGAATCAACACTGGATGAAGCATATTGACAAATACTTTAAAATATGAGTTGAGAAGGTGTGAGTTGTAAGAAAACAAATGAGGTGGATTCATAGTGAAATATCTGACAGAGAAATCAAAATGGATTATCGCATTAATTCGAAGAGGATCATAATTTCCTTAATCGCCGAATAATCAAATCCAATATAGATTACAAAGATTTTCTTTTCAGAGATCAATCGTGATTACGTCAAAAGATACGACGAATCACTATTATCTTATTTCATTCATTTACGATAACTTCACTCACACGCTTCGAGTAATCGAATTATTTTATCCATTCTTCTTGAACATGATAAAACTCTATAATCGTTATAATAACATTCTCATTGTTAGTCATGACGACCTCTATCAAATTTCGGGGACGAAATTTCTTTAACGGGTAGGTACTGTGATGACCCAAAAATTTCCGACCAAATTTAAACTTTAATCTTTATATTATTCTGACACAATAAGCAAAGTTTGTTAAGTTAAATCTCAAGAATTTTAAACTGTGTTCATACATTCATTATAACCTCGACCAAATTCCGACGATTCACGAACCGTTATATATAAATAGATATGTATATGTATATATATATATTATAACTTGAGAATATTAATAAAGTATTAAACGTATAATACTTTACACGAACGTATTTGTTTCAATATGATTTTCGACGAAATTAAAAATATATATATTAAATGATTGAATTATCAGAAACATTGAATTATGATTACAAGTCTCTGTTGAGAGGTCCACTATGATTTGAGAAAATCTATTCCTCTTAACGATATTCAGAATAATTTGTAAAGCTATTTATAAATAAAAACAAAAAGTGTCATTTACGAAAGTTAGACAAAAGTTAGTGGAGAATTGGTTTCCATAATATTCTATTAATCTATTTTCAAATGTAAAAAGATGTTTTCAGTTTAAAAAGAACTTTATTATTAAAACGTATATAACTTTTATAAATATCTAGAATCACTTTTGACAACTCATTACTTAACCAGTATAATAAATATAACGATATTTATATTTTATTTCATTAAATATATATAACGATTTAAATTAATATTATATATATTTATACGCGTATTATACATACATAGTTTTTATACTTTTACTATACTTTAACTTTACCTTTACTTTACTTTTACTTTACTTTAACTTTAATAATTCACTTTAATAATTCACTTTAATAATTCATACTTTAATAATTCACTTTAATAATTCATACTTTAATAATTCACTTTAATAATTCATACTTTAATAATTTACTTTAATAATTCACTTTAATAATTCATACTTTAATAATTCACTTTAATAATTCAAAAATCTATTATAAATAGAATTCAATAGGTTTCATAATTTCATAGAAACTTGAAAATATATTTCTCTAAACTCTCTCAATCGATTTATATATATATATATATATATATATATATATATATATATATATATATATATATATATATATATATATATTTGCTCTGTATTATTTCAAGATATTATTAGTATACATAAAATATTACGACGGAGTGCTGTCCGAGTGATTTCAAAATAGTTTTTTTGAATGAGTCGAAGCTAAGGAAATTATGGGTTATAGCTATGGAGGTGATGGGTATGGTTCATGGGTATGCTCGTGAGGTCAATCTAGTGTTTATCATCTCCGTTGTGTCTACGTACTTTCCTGCAATATTGAATCTCAATATTGATACGTTCGTGAATCCGAGGCCAACCTTCCACTTGTTAAATGACGTTATATGTATTTTTACTACGAAATACAGTATTGTGAGTTTCATTACTCCATTTTTATATATATTTTTGGGCTGAGAATACATGCGCTGTTTTATAAATGTTTTACGAAATAGGCACAAGTACTAAAACTAATTCTATGTGGGTTTAAACCAGAAATATACCCTTAGCTTGGTAACATTAAACTACTTGTCTATGTACGGTAGGCGCGAATCCTAAAGATAGATCTATTGGGCCTGACAAACCCCATCCTGACTATGGGATGCTTTAGTACTTCGAGGTTATTTTAAACACACCTGATCTGGTGTACTTCAGAGGGTAAAACATGAACGTTAAGGCTTGTTACCGGGTGCCTATAACTTATAGAATACTTTTATACACTTGCGAGTGTACATATATTTATAAACGGAAATCTTGTGGTCTATTAATATATTGAAATGATTGTTATGATAAACCTATGAACTCACCAGCCTTTTGGTTGACACTTTAAAGCATGTTTATTCTTAGGTATTAAAGAAATCTTCCGCTGTGCATTAGCTCATTTTAAGGATATTACTTGGAGTCATTCATGGCATATTTTGAAAGACGTTGCATTCGAGTCATTGAGTTCATCAAGATTATTATTAAGCCAATTATAGTTGGATGTATTATGAAATGGTGTGCATGCCGTCAACTTTCGTTGTAAAGAAAGTTTGTCTTTTAAAAACGAATGCAATGTTTGTAAAATGTATCATATAGAGGTCAAATACCTCATGATGTAATCAACTATTGTGAATCGTTTATAATGTATATAAATGGGTCCTTTCAATATGTAAAAACAAGACTACTAACTCAAGAATTACGAAACGAGACTTATATGTAACGATTATCGTTGTAACGATATTTTAATGTATATATCATATTAAGAGATATTCATACATCATAATATCATGATAACATAACAATTTAACATCTCATTTGATATAATAAACATTGGGTTAACAACATTAATTGAGATCGTTAACTTAAAGGTTTCAAAACAGCACTTACATGTAACGACTAACGAACACTTAACGACTCCATTAGAATGTATATATATGTTGTGTTTTGATATGTATTCTTACACTTTTGAAAGACTTTAAGACACATATCAAAGTACTTCTACTTAATAAAAATGCTTACATTTACATCCTCGTTCAGTTTCATCAACAATTCTACTCGTATGCACCCGTATTCGTACTCGTACAATACACAGCTTTTAGATGTATGTACTATTGGTATATACACTCCAATGATCAGCTCTTAGCAGCCCATGTAAGTCACCTAACACATGTGGGAACCATCATTTGGCAACTAGCATGAAATATCTCATAAAATTACAAAAATATTAGTAATCATTCATGACTTATTTACATGAAAATAAAATTACATATCCTTTATATCTAATCCATATACCAACGACCAAAAGCACCTATAAACAATTTTATTCTTCAATTTTCTTAATCTAATTGATCTCTCTCAAGTTCCATCTTCAAGTTCTAAGTGTTCTTCATAAATTCCATAGGTATAGTTTCATAAAAATCAAGAATACTTCCAAGTTTGCAAGTCTACTTCCAAGCTTTCTAATCCATTCCAATTAATTATCTAAGATCAAGGAACTTTTGTTATTTATAGTAGGTTATCTTTCTAATTCAAGGTAATATTCATATTCAAACTTTGATTCAATTTCTAGAACTATAACAATCTTATTTTGAGTGAAAATCTTACTTGAACTGTTTTCGTGTCATGATTCTCCTTCAAGAACTTTCAAGCCATCCAAGGATCCTTTGAAGCTAGATCCATTTTTCTCATTTCTAGTAGTTTTATCCAGAATAATTGAGGTAGTAATGATGTTCATAACATCATTCGATTCATACATATAAAGCTATCTTATTCGAAGGTTTAAACTTGTAATCACTAGAACATAGTTTAGTTAATTCTAAACTTGTTCGCAAACAAAAATTAATCCTTCTAACTTGACTTTTAAAATCAACTAAACACATGTTATATATCTATATGATATGCTAACTTAATGATTTAAAACCTGGAAACACGATGAACACCATAAAATCGGATATACGCCGTCGTAGTGAAACCGGGGGCTGTTTTGGTTTGGATAATAAAAAACTATGATAAACTTTGATTTAAAATTTGTTCTTCTGGGAAAATGTTTTTTCATATGAACATGAAATTATATCCAAAAATCTTGGTTAAACTCAAAGTGAAAGTATGTTTTTCAAAATGGTCATCAAGATGTCATTCTTTCGACGGAAATGACTACCTTTTTAGTAATTGACATGTAACTTAAATTTCCGACTATAAACCTATACTTTTTCTGTTTGGATTCTTAAATTAGAGTTCAATATGAAACCATAGCAAATTGATTAACTCAAAACGGATTTAAAATGAAGAAGTTATGGGTAAAAAAAGATTGGATATTTTTGATCTTTTTAGCTACGGGAAATGATTAACAAATCTATACAAATCATATCCTAGCTAACTTATATTATATTATACATGTATTCTAATATATTATGTAATCTTGGGATACCATAGACATGTATGCAAATGTTTTGACATATCAGATCGACCCATGTATATATATTATTTGGAACAACCATAGACACTCTATATGCAGTAATGTTGGAGTTAGCTATACAGGGTTGAGGTTGATTCCAAAAATATATATACTTTGAGTTGTGATCTAGCCTGAGACGTGTATACACTGGTCATGGATTGATTCAAAATAATATATATTGATTTATTTCTGTACATCTAACTGTGGACAACTAGTTGTAGGTTATTAACGAGGACAGCTGACTTAATACACTCAAATCTTTAAAACATAATAAAAATGGTTGTAATTATATTTTGATCATACTTTGATATATATGTACATATTTGTATAGGTTCGTGAATCGATCCGTGGCCAAGTCTTATTTCCGAGGAAGGAAATATCTGTGAAAGTGAGTTATAGTCCCACTTTTAAAATCTAATATTTTTGGGATGAGAAAACATGCAGGTTTTATAAATGATTTACAAAATAGACACAAGTACGTGAAACTACATTCTATGGTTGAATTATCGAAATCGAATATGCCCCTTTTTATTAAGTATGGTAATCTAAGAATTAGGGAACAGACACCCTAATTGACGCGAATCCTAAAGATAGATTTATTGGGCCTAACAAACCCCATCCAAAGTACCGGATGCTTTAGTACTTCGAAATTTATATCATATCCGAAGGGTGTCCCAGAATGATGGGGATATTCTTATATATGCATCTTGTTAATGTCGGTTACTAGGTGTTCACCATATGAATGATTTTTATCTCTATGTATGGGATGTGTATTGAAATATGAAATCTTGTGGTCTATTGTTACGATTTGATATATATAGGTTAAACCTATAACTCACCAACATTTTTTTTGATGTTTAAAGCATGTTTATTCTCAGGTGAATACTAAGAGCTTCCGCTGTTGCATACTAGAATAAGGACAAGATTTGGAGTCCATGTTTGTATGATATTGTGTAAAAACTGCATTCAAGAAACATATGTCGATGTAATATATTTCTATTGTAAACCATTATGTAATGGTCATGTGTAAACAGTATATTTTAAATTATCATTATTTGATAATCTACGTAATGCTTTTAAAACCTTTATTGATAAAATAAAGGTTATGGTTGTTTTAAAAATGAATGCAGTCTTTGAAAAACGTCTCATATAGAGGTCAAAACTTCGCAACGAAATCAATTAATATGATATGTTTATAATCAATATGAACGGGACATTCCAGTTGGTATCCGAGCGTTGGTCTTAGAGAACCAGAAAATTTGCATTAGTGTGTCTTATCGAGTTTGTTAGGATGCATTAGTAAGTCTGGACTTCGACCGTGTTTTCTTTAAAAATGATTGCTTAACATTTTTGTTGGAAACTATATATTATTAACATGTAAATATTATGTGATATATTAATCTCTTAACATGTTTGATATTGTGTGATAGATGTCTACCTCTACACAAATCCCATTGACTCACCTAATAATAATGAAGAGTCGAATATATATTGGCAAGATTCACAAGTTCCCGAAGAACCGGAAGAAGAGGAAATGGAACCGGAAGAAGAGAAACCGGAAGAAGAGGAACCAGAAGAAGAGGAACCGGAAGAAGAAGAAGAGGTTCCGTAGGGGGGGAATAGTGGGAACCACAGAAAACCGGTCAAATAAAAGAAAATCCTCAACCAATGGACCAAAGTTAATAATGGTCAATGGTGTTTCCACTAAGGAAGCAAAATATTGGAAAAATTACCAATTTTTCGATGAATCGGATCCTGATGAGGATTCCGATGATGTTATAGAAATTACCCCGACCCAATTTAATGAGGCAAAAGAAAATAATAAGGGAAAAGGCATCAAAATAGAGAAATCTGATTCCGACCCCGATGAACTTTATATGTACCGTCAACACCCGTATTTTCAATATCGTGACAATAACCCGGGAACCTCTAAACCACCAGGTTTTTCTAAACCAATGTGGAAAACGACGGCTCGTATTAGAGGAACATCATATATCCCTAGAAAATTAGTAAAAATAACCAAGTCCGAAGAAGAAGTAACTAGTGATTCAGATTAGAGGGGTGTGAGCATGTTGTGTAATAAATGTATTGTAGTGTGCTTGTACTTTTATGTTCTATGTAAAAATTGCTTGTATTGTTTGTTATTACGAATCTAATACTTGTCTATTTTACAGTATAAAAACAAAATGGACGTTAAGGGTAGATAACCGAATATTTTAGAAGACCTACCAGAGGATATGATTGAGGAAATCATGTCTAGAGTCAGTCAGAATTCATCAGCACATTTAGTTATGGAAAAATTAACTTGTCAAACATTTGAAAGACTTTCCAGAAATGCCTTAGTTTATAAAAGGCTTTCCTTTGATAGGTGGGGTATATCACATTGGAGAGACTTTAAGTTACGCCGTGTTTTCTTTAAAGCGTTAAATGCGGGGAACCCAAATGCAATTTTACACTACGAGTTAAGAACCTATTTTGACTCAACATATCCCAATATAGGATTTCGTGAATTAGAAAGAGCTTCTAACATGCAACATAAAGAAGCATGTTATGCTTACGGGTTAGTGATGTTCGCTTCTTACCAAAGTGAGAAAAAGAACATCGGATTGTAGCTTTTAAATAAAACTTTCCCACAAGTGACGGATTCAGTAGTTGGGGTGAGAAACAAGGTTTTTAGATTATTACGGGGCTGTTAGACATTACAAAACCCTCGTCCTTTTGACGACATTGCAACATGCTGCCTAGCCAATGGTCATAACGGTTATTTTCCACAAGACCAAGGATGGGAAGTCGTCTTAGTAAAACCAGAATGCATGACTTGTTTCTGGACTTATGAATTACGTGTCTTTATTTCCTTTGCTGAACAACTTGCGTATTAACTAGATTTATCTTCAAAACTGTCCTGTATCATAGTGTACTATATTTCATGTTATATGTAATATAGCGAAGTTGTAAGTTTGAAGAATATTTGTCTGTGATATATTATTATAATCAGTTTTTCATATGGAATTATAGTAGTTGAATTGTATATTAGCTACTAAGTATGAACTTAACGGGTAGGTAGTACCCGAATTTTAAACTTATAAAACGCTAATATGAAGAAAAAGCTTTTATAAATGAGTTCATATTATGCTACGAGATACTATTGACTACTCTTAATATTCTGTATGATTAACTTGTTTCATTTGACTATTTTGAAGGAAATGGGACCGACTACTCGACACACCTTGAATATGAGAGAAGAGGAATTTCGTGCCTTTCTTGCTTCAAACATAGCCGCAGTACAGGCCGCGCTACATACCAACAATAACTCTGAATCTAGCAATATAGCTAACGGCGTAAGAAATCGTGTAGGATGCTCCTACAAGGAATTCACTGCCTGCAAACCTTCAGAATTTGATTGGACCGAAGAACCAATCGGATTGAAACGGTGGACCGAGAAAGTTGAATCGGTGTTTGCCATAAGTAAGTGTGCTGAAGGAGACAAAGTGAAGTACGCTACGCATACCTTCACAGGTATTGCGTTAACATGGTGGAATACCTATCTAGAGCAAGTGGGACAAGATGCTGCTTACGCGCTACCGTGGTCAGCATTCAAGCACTTGATGAACGAGAAGTACCGTCCCAGAACCGAGGTCAATAAGCTCAAGTCAGAACTTAGAGGGTTACGAACACAGGGATTCGATATTACTTCGTACGAAAGACGATTCACAGAATTGTGCCTATTGTGTCCGAGAGCGTTCGAAGATGAGGAAGAGAAGATCGACGCGTTTGTGAAAGGGTTACCGGAGAGAATCCAAGAAGATATAAGTTCACACGAGCCTGCCTCCATACAAAAGGCATGTAGAATGGCTCACAAACTAGTGAACCAGATTGAGGGAAGAATTAAAGAACAGGCAGCCAAAGAGGCCAACGTGAAGCTAGTCAAAAGAAAGTGGGAGGAAAACGGTGATAAGAGTCACCAATACAACAACAACTATCCCAACAATCGCAACATCAATCGCAACTACAATAAACGACACAACAACAACAACAACAACAACAACAACAACAACAACTACAACAATCATCCCAACAACAATAACAACCACAACAACAACAATCAGAAGCAGCTATGTCAAAGGTGTGAAAAGTATCACTCGGTATTCTGCACCAAATTTTGCAACAAGTGTAAAAGAAATGGTCATAGCACGGCGAAGTGTGAGGTCTACGGATCAGGGGTTAACAGAACGAAAAGAACAAATGGTGTCAGAACGAGTAATGGCAGAGCAAGTAGTGTCGGAGCAAGTTATGCCAATGTAGTTTGTTATAAATGTGGAAAACCGGGCCACATTATTAGAAATTGCCCAAACCAGGAGAACACGAATGGACAAGGCCGAGGAAGAGTTTTTAATATTAATGCGGCAGAGGCACAGGAAGATCCGAAACTTGTTACGGGTACGTTTCTTATTGACAATAAATCTGCTTACGTTTTATTTGATTCGGGTGCGGATAGAAGCTATATGAGTAGAGATTTTTGTGCTAAATTAAGTTATCCATTGACGCCGTTCGATAGTAAATTTTTACTCGAATTAGCAAACGGTAAATTAATTTCAATAGATTATATATTCCGGAATCGAGAAATTAAACTGGGTAGCGAAATATTTAAGATTGATTTAATACCAGTAGAGTTAGGGAGTTTTGATGTAATAGTTGGCATGGACTGACTGAAGGAGATGAAAGCAAAGATCGTATGTTACAAAAATGCAATTCGCATTGTACGAGAAGAAGGAGAACCCTTAATGGTGTACGGAGAAAAGGGCAACACGAAGCTACATCTTATTAGTAATTTGAAGGCACAAAAACTAATAAGAAAAGGTTGCTATGCTGTTCTAGCACACGTCGAGAAAGTACAAACTGAAGAAAAGAGCATCAATGATGTTCCCGTCGCAAAAGAATTTCCCGATGTATTTCCGAAAGAATTACCGGGACTACCTCCATATCGATTTGTTGAATTTCAAATAGATCTTGTACCAGGAGCTGTAACAATAGCTCGTGCTTCTTACATACTCGCACCCAGCAAGATGAAAGAACTGCAAAGCCAACTGCAAGAACTATTAGAACGTGGTTTCATTCGATCAAGCACATCACCTTGGGGAGCTCCTGTTTTGTTTGTCAAGAAGAAGGATGGTACATTTAGGTTGTGTATTGACTACAGAGAGTTGAATAAACTTACCATCAAAAACCGTTATCCACTGCCGAGAATTGATGACTTATTTGATCAACTACAAGGCTCGTCGATTTATTCGAAAATCGATTTACGTTCTGGATATCATCAAATGCGAGTAAAGGAGGCTGATATTCCAAAAACTTCTTTTAGGACGCGTTATGGTCATTACGAGTTTATGGTTATGCCGTTTGGATTGACTAACGCACCAGCTGTGTTCATGGACCTTATGAACCGAGTGTGTGGGCCATATCTTGACAAGTTTGTCATTGTTTTCATCGATGACATACTTATTTACTCAAAGAACGATCAAGAGCACGAAGAACATTTGAGAAAAGTGCTAGAAGTATTGAGGAAAGAAAAACTGTACGCTAAGTTTTCAAAGTGTGCATTTTGGTTGGAAGAAGTTCAATTACTCGGTCACATAGTGAACAAAGAAGGTATCCAGATGGACCCGGCAAAGATCGAAACCGTTGAAAAGTGGGAAACCCCAAAAACTCCGAAGCATATACATCAATTTTTAGGATTGGCTGGTTACTACAGAAGATTCATCCAAGATTTCTCCAAAATAGCAAAACCATTGACAGCATTAACGCATAAAGGGAAGAAATTTGAATGGAAGGATGAACAAGAGAAGGCGTTTCAGTTATTGAAGAAAAAGCTAACTACGGCACCTATATTGTCATTGCCTGAAGGGAATGATGATTTTGTGATTTATTGTGACGCATCAAAGCAAGGTCTCGGTTGTGTATAATGCAAACGAGCGAAAGTGATTGCTTATGCATCTAGACAATTGAAGATTCACGAGCAAAATTATACGACTCACGATTTGGAATTGGGTGCTGTTGTTTTTGCATTAAAGACTTGGAGGCATTATTTATATGGGGTCAAAAGTATTATATATACCGACCACAAAAGTTTCCAACATATATTTAATCAGAAGCAACTGAATATGAGACAACGCAGGTAGATTGAACTGTTGAATGATTATGATTTTGAGATTCGATACCACCCAGGGAAGGCGAATGTGGTAGCTGACGCTTTGAGTAGAAAGGACAGAGAACCTATACGGGTAAAAGCTATGAATATAATTATTCGTACTAACCTTACTACTCAAACAAAGGAGGCACAACAGGGGGTTGTAAAAGAAGGAAAGTTGAAGAATGAGATACCCAAAGGATCAGAGAAACATCTTAATATTCGAGAAGACAGAACCCGATATAGGGCTGATAAAATTTGGGTACCAAGGTTTGGAGATGTGAGAGAAATGGTACTTAAGGAAGCACATAAAACTAGATATTCAATACATCTCGGAGCGGGGAAGATGTATAAAGATCTCAAAAAACACTTTTGGTGGCCGGGTATGAAAGCCGATATTGCTAAATATGTATGAGAATGTTTGACGTGTTTTAAGGTCAAAGCTGAACATCAGAAACCATCAGGTCTACTACAACAACCTGAAATCCTGGAATGGAAATGGGAAAACATTAGCATGGATTTCATTACTAAATTGCCAAGGACTGTAAGTGGTTATGATACTATTTGGGTAATAGTTGATCGTCTCACCAAGTCAGCACACTTCCTGCCAATGAGAGAAGATGACAAAATGGAGAAGTTGGCATGATTGTATTTGAAGGAGGTTGTCTCCAGACATGGAATACCCGTCTCTATTATCTCTGATAGGGATGGTAGATTTGTTTCAAGGTTCTGGCAGACGTTGCAACAAGCATTGAGGACTCGTCTAGACATGAGTACTGCCTATCATCTACAAACTGATGGGCAGAGCGAAAGGACGATACAAACGCTTGAAGACATGCTACGAGCATGTGTTATTGATTTCGGAAACAGTTGTGATCGACACCTACCGTTAGCAGAATTTTCCTACAACAACAGTTATCATTCTAGTATTGAGATGGCGCCCTTTGAGGCACTTTATGGTAGAAAGTGCAGGTCTCCAATTTGTTGGAATAAAGTGGGGGATAGACAGATTACGGGTCCGGAGATAATACAAGAAACTACCGAGAAAATCATCCAAATTCAACAACGATTGAAAACCGCCCAGAGTCGACAAAAGAGCTACGCGGACAGTAAAAGAAAAGATACAGAGTTTGAAATTGGAGAAATGGTCATGCTTAAGGTTTCACCCTGGAAAGGCGTTGTTCAATTTGGTAAACGGGGGAAACTAAATCCAAGGTACATTGGACCATTCAAGATTATAGATCGTGTCGGACCAGTAGCTTACCAACCGGAGCTACCTCAACAACTCGCGGCTGTACATAAGACTTTCCACGTCTCGAATTTGAAGAAATGTTTTACTAAAGAAGATCTCACTATTCCGTTGGACGAAATCCAAATCAATGAAAAACTTCAATTCATTGAAGAACCCGTCGAAATAATGGATCGTGAGGTTAAGAGACTTAAGCAAAACAAGATACCTATTATTAAGGTTTGATGGAATGCTCGTAGAGGACCCGAGTTCATTGGGAGCTCAAATATCAGATGAAGAAGAAATACCCGCATCTATTTCCAGAAGATTCATCAACACCTTCAACAGCATAAAATTTCGAGACGAAATTTATTTAACGGGTAGGTACTGTCGTGTCCCGAACTTTTCCATGTTTATATATATTAATTGATATTGATATTTACATGACTAAATGTTTCCAACGTGTTAAGCAATCAAACTTGTTAAGACTTGATTAAATGAAATAAGTTTCATATAGACAATTGATCACCCAAGTTGACCGGCGATTCACGAACGTTACAAATGTGTAAAAACTACATGTTGTGGTATATATAGACATATATATATATGGTTGACATGAGATTATGATGAGTAAGTATCTCACTAAGTATATTAACAATGTGTGATATACATAAGAAATGAGATTACTAAGTTAAGAAACTCGAAGTGATATATATAACGATTATCGTTATGATAACGTCTACTAAATACATATGTATCATATTAAGATATTGATACACTATATTTAACACGATAAAATGATATTTAAATATATCATTAAGTGTGTTAACAATGAACTACATATGTAAAAACAAGACTACTAACTCAAGAATTACGAAACAAGACTTATATGTAACGATTATCGTTGTAACGATATTTTAATGTATATATCATATTAAGAGATATTCATACATCATAATATCAATATAACATAATAATTTAACATCTCATTTGATATAATAAACATTGGGTTAACAACATTAATTGAGATCGTTAACTTAAAGGTTTCAAAACAACACTTACATGTAACGACTAACGAAGACTTAACGACTCCATTAGAATGTATATACATCTTATGTTTTGATATGTATTCTTACACTCTTGAAAGAATTCAAGATACATATCAAAGTACTTCTACTTAACAAAAATGCTTACAATTACATCCTCGTTCAGTTTCATCAACAATTCTACTCGTATGCACCCGTATTCGTACTCGTACAATACACAGCTTTTAGATGTATGAACTATTGGTATATACACTCCAATGATCAGCACTTAGTAGCCCATGTGAGTCACCTAACATATGTGGGAACCATCATTTGGCAACTAGCATGAAATATCTCATAAAATTACAAAAATATTAGTAATCATTCATGACTTATTTACATGAAAACAAAATTACATATCCTTTATATCTAATCCATATACCAACGACCAAAAACACCTACAAACACTTTAATTCTTCAATTTTCTTCATCTAATTGATCTATCTCAAGTTCCATCTTCAAGTTCTAAGTGTTCTTCATAAATTCCATAAGTATAGTTTCATAAAAATCAAGAATACTTCCAAGTTTGCAAGTCTACTTCCAAGCTTTCTAATCCATTCCAAGTAATCATCTAAGATCAAGGAACCTTTGTTATTTATAGTAGGTTATCTTTCTAATTCAAGTTAATATTCATATTCAAACTTTGATTCAATTTCTACAACTATAACAATCTTATTTCGAGTGAAAATCTTACTTGAACTGTTTTCGGAGTCATGATTCTGCTTCAAGAACTTTCAAGCCATCCAAGGATCCTTTGAAGCTAGATCCATTTTTCTCATTTCCAGTAGTTTTATTCAGAAAACTTGAGGTAGTAATGATGTTCATAACATCATTCGATTCATACATATAAAGCTATCTTATTCGAAGGTTTAAACTTGTAATCACTAGAACATAGTTTAGTTAATTCTAACTTGTTCGCAAACAAAAGTTAATCCTTCTAACTTGACTATTAAAATCAACTAAACACATTTTCTATATCTATATGATATGCTAACTTAATGATTTAAAACCTGGAAACACGATGAACACCATAAAATCGGATATACGCCGTCGTAGTGAAACCGGGGGCTGTTTTGGTTTGGATAATTAAAAAATATGATAAACTTTGATTTAAAAGTTGTTCTTCTGGGAAAATGATTTTTCATATGAACATGAAACTATATCCTAAAATCTTGGTTAAACTCAAAGTGAAAGTATGTTTTTCAAAATGGTCATCAAGATGTCATTCTTTCGACGGAAATGACTACCTCTTTAGTAATTGACATGTAACTTAAATTTCAGACTATAAACCTATAGTTTTTCTGTTTGGATTCTTAAATTAGAGTTCAATATGAAACCATAGCAATTTGATTCACTCAAAACGGATTTAAAATGAAGAAGTTATGGGTAAAACAAGATTGGATATTTTTGATCTTTTTAGCTACGGGAAATGTTTAACAAATCTATACAAATCATATCCTAGCTAACTTATATTATATTATACATGTATTCTAATATATTATGTAATCTTGGGATACCATAGACATGTATACAAATATTTTGACATATCAGATCGACCCATGTATATATATTATTTGGAACAACCATAGACACTCTATATGCGGTAATGTTGGAGTTAGCTATACAGGGTTGAGGTTGATTCCAAAAATATATATACTTTGAGTTGTGATCTAGCCTGAGACGTGTATACACTGGTTCGTGGATTGATTCAAGATAATATATATCGATTTATTTCTGTACATCTAACTGTGGACAACTAGTTGTAGGTTATTAACGAGGACAGCTGACTTAATACACTCAAATCTTTAAAACATAATAAAAATGGTTGTAATTATATTTTGATCATACTTTGATATATATGTACATATTTGTATAGGTTCATGAATCGATCCGTGGCCAAGTCTTATTTTCGAGGAAGGAAATATCTGTGAAAGTGAGTTATAGTCCCACTTTTAAAATATAATATTTTTAGGATGATAATACATGCAGGTTTTATAAATGATTTACAAAATAGACACAAGTACGTGAAACTACATTCTATGGTTAAATTATCGAAATTGAATATGCCCCTTTTTATTAAGTCTGGTAATCTAAGAATTAGGGAACAGACACCCTAATTGACGCGAATCTTAAAGATAGATCTATTGGGCCTAACAAACCCCATCCAAAGTACCGGATGCTTAAGTACTTCGAAATTTATATCATATCTGAAGGGTGTCCCGGAATGATGAGGATATTCTTATATATGCATCTTGTTAATGTCAGTTACCAGGTTTTCACCATATGAATGATTTTTATCTCTATGTATGGGATGTGTATTGAAATATGAAATCTTGTGGTCTATTGTTACGATTTGATATATATAGGTTAAACCTATAACTCACCAACATTTTTGTTGATGTTTAAAGCATGTTTATTCTCAGGTGAATACTAAGAGCTTCCGCTGTTGCATACTAAAATAAGGATAAGATTTGGAGTCCATGTTTGTATGATATTGTGTAAAAACTGCATTCAAGAAACATATGTCGATGTAATATATTTCTATTGTAAACCATTATGTAATGGTCATGTGTAAACAGTATATTTTAGATTATCATTATTTGATAATCTACGTAATGCTTTTAAAACCTTTATTGATAAAATAAAGGTTATGGTTGTTTTAAAAATGAATGCAGTCTTTGAAAAACGTCTCATATAGAGGTCAAAACCTCGCAACGAAATCAATTAATATAGAACGTTTATAATCAATATGAACGGGACATTTCAAGAGTTACCCGAAGAGCTGGCGGGGATTCATAATACATTTCATGTTTCCCATCTCCGTAAGTGTCTTACGGATTACTTGACTTGGGTGCCGTTAGATGAGATTGCGTTGAACAACAAGTTAGAGTATGTTGAAGAGCCGATTGCAATATTGATGAGAAGGTTAAGATGTTGCAAAACAAGGAAGTTAGAACTTTCAAAGTGCAATGGCGACATCGAAAGGGTTCCAAATTTACGTGGGAATTCGAAGAGTTTATTTTGGTTTATCTTCTGACTTATCATGCGGCTTGGATCGCGAGGACGCGCTCCGATTCAAGTGGGGGAGAGTTGTAACATCCCGTTTTTCCCACACGTGATCTAAGGTACATATTTAACCATTAGTACGCTTATAACTCGTTCGTTATGTGATGAAATGAAATGAGTATTAATTAATACGTAAATGTATATATATATATATATATATATATATATATATATATATATATATATATATATATATATATATATATATATATATATATATATATATATTGGAATGTATGCATGTATAAGTATATGCATAGGTTTTGTTGATGTTAAGTCTTGTGAGGCTTAAAGACGAAGTTTAGACGTATATAGGAAGCGTGAACGGGGTGTACTAGTCGTACAAATCAATTTTTAAGCTAAGTTGTCGAATGGGTCAGTTACAGGCCATTGCTGCGCTGCGAGGCTCTTGGCCGCGCCGCGACAAACAACGCAAATCAAAGTCAGGAGAGGATTAAGACAGCTCGAAAAATCAGTTAATTGCTGCGCCACGACATATGGGGTCGCGCCGCGACCCACTTGGTGAACTGGTTCCGGTTTTTGTTTTTAAAATAAGTGGTCCAAGGGCAATTTCGTCTTTTTGCGTATAGATCTGATTTGAACATTAAATATCAACCACTTATCCATTTTATTCATTTTCTTTTCCATTTTCTTCTCTATTTTCCTCTCAAAACATAAAACCCAATTGGATTCAAAGTGAGATTAGAGAGTGAAGATTTGAGAGTTAATCTTTGGAGCAAGAATTAAAGTTGTTCTTCTCGTTCTTAGCTACGATTGGATAGTGTTGGTAAGCCTTAACTCCGTATTTTGAGTTTTAGTTAATTTATGGCTAGGGTTTGGCCATTTGAGACTTGTATGACTTATTTGGGGTTAATATGGGTGAATTTGGGTTATATTGACGAAAGGAAACCCTAAATAGTTATAATATAGGGTTTGGTCTTATGATTTGAGGTTGTAAGTCTTAGATGGTGTTATTAGTCACTAATACACTTGTAAATGATGAAAGAATTGTTAGTGGGTCATGTTCGACTAAAATTGCAAGTCTAAGTATCAAAATGGGTCGAATGGGTAATTGTTGACCTAGTTGGGTGAAATGGGTATGAATTACCCATAAATTGGGTTAGTTGGAATATTAGACTCTAATCACTAGCTTTTAGTGATTTATGACGAGTCATGGCCATTGATGGGCGGTTTTGGTGGATGTGAGCCATTTAATGCATTTGGGTCATTGAATGCTCAAGAGTGAGTATTGTGGTTGGTTCCACAAGTTGTGTATTGAATGTGTACTTAATGTATTAGGTACGTTACTTTGAAGTTTCGGTAGTGCATAATCATCATCTTTGTATTAAGGTGAGTGGAATAATTATGCGTGTACTTATATAATGTATTTATTTGTGTAGCGTGGAATGTGGAATTGTCGCGGTGTTCAAGACACCACATTCTATGTAATGAGTTTAATTGTCGCGGTGTTCAATACACCACTCATTTGATTTGATTGACATGTGGAATAGTCGCGGTGTTTAAGACAACACATTATCATGGGAGTGGAATTGTCGCGGTGTTCAAGACACCACTCATTTGGTTTGATTGACATGTAGAAGTGTCGCGGTGTTCAAGACACCATATTATCATGGGGTGAGATAGTCTCGGTGTTCAAGACATCACCCGAGGGATTAGTGATTACGCGTCGCATGTACACTAATGGATGTTATGAACTCCGATGGTCTCTAGCGAGTACCGTTCCCTTGTACGATTGGTTAACCATGGTTGTGTGAATTTGTATTTAGTATATTAAATTGTGAACTATATGCTATTGTTGTTGCTAGCCTCTTGTGAATTGTGGATAGTAGTTTATGCATGATGGTTGTATGGTTGTCGAATTGCTCGTTTGTATGCGATATTGTGTAAGTGATTGCAAGTAAGTAGGTTATATATGAACATGTATAATTATTGCATTCACTAAGCGATAGCTTACCCCTCTCGTTGTTTATCTTTTTAGATGCAGGTGCGGATAGAGGGAAGGGGGTTGCGGGATACTAGTTCCCTATGTTGGATTACCGTGGAAGCTTTTGAAGTCGACCTAGCGTTTTGGGTAGTTTAGCCCCAAACCATGCTCGGGTGTAGTTTGGATTAAAACTATCAATTAAAGTGGGTCGAACTTGTAATACATTTGGTTAATGGCCTTTGTACCTTTGTAAACATTTAACTTGTGATATTGTTTGAATGGGTTATATGTAACCGTTATTTTGGGCGCTAATGGTTTATTGTTTTAAAAAAAAAAATTTATTGTATGAAATACGGGTTGGGTTGTTTCAGCTTAGCTTAGCTTGCCTTTATGCTTGGATACTCCGGTATACGCTATTTGTTTATTATCGTGTGGCGTGTCCATTTTATGCATATATATGTATGTAGTATATTCTCTCTCACTAAGCGTTAGCTTACCCTCTCGTTATTACATTTTTATAGATTGGCTTGGAGGCGGTGGCTTGGGTAAGCGTGAGAACAAGTGGACTTGCGTAGTTTGCTTTAGATGATGTGCTTTTGGAGTTATTAGGATTGGGTAGCGTATCCCAAACACCATGCTCGGTTTTGTTGGTTATTTAACTCATGTATTAATTGTTTTAAAGTTTATTAAACTTACTATTGTATTAAAAAAGTTTTTTTAAACATAATTGGGACCTAAATGTTAATGATATTAATGAATTATAAAGAAAAAATTTTATGGGCCGGTTTAAATACGGGTTGGGTTGTTTCATGTTAAAGTTTCAAACTTTAAACATTTGGTTTATTTTAGGTCCTTTGATCCCATTTCCCACGCATCTAGCTTTTATACTATTTTTAAGAAAATGTAGGAAGTGGTTACTACATTTCCATAGTTTTAAAAGAGGTGCCATGGATTTTGGCCATGGCGTGCGTTGACTAAGCAAACGCTAGCATGAAGCCATTGCTCTTCCTAAAGAAGGCATCACTTTGTGAAGCTCAAGTTTCCTCTTCCCTCAGTACTTTACATCTTAAAATGATGCTAGTATGAAATGGTGTAGATTAGGAAGTCTCCAACACCAAGTATGTAACACCCCATATTTTAGGTGAGTAACGACATTTTAGATGTCGTCGGTAAATGTGCCACTAAAAGCTGAAAAGTGCCACTAAAGCTGGGATGCATTCAAAACTTTCTAGAGTGAGAAACCCAATTCTTAAGAGAGAAAGCTTGATTTGGAGAAGAACGAGGTTGAACTTCACCAAAGTGCAAGAATTAATCTTGTTCATCTTGTTTCTAGCTATCTTGTGATACTAGTGGTAAGTCCTAACTCCGATTTTCATTCAATTTGAGGTTAGGGTTTGGGATTGCATGTTCTTGATTTAACCCATCTAGCTCACAAATGGGTGTTTGAAGCTATGTATGGGTGTTGTTGACCCTTGTTGATGGGTTTTGGATTAGGAAGTGTTTTGGTCATGTGTAAACTTGCAATTTGGGCATAATCACAAGTATTAGTGATTTTGTTGGTGAATGGAGACAAATGGGTGTTCTTGGTAGTTTGATTTTGGGTGTAAACCCGATTTGGGTCAAAATGGGTCTTTGGTTAAAATGGGTCATGAAGTGCTCCTAGGACTTGACCATGGGTTGTATTTAGTTGAGTTTGGAACCAAATCACTAACTTTTGGTGATTTGGGGAGTTTGGGTCTTGGTTGACCTAGTTGGTGTTTTGGATGCATTTTGGGTCAAATTAGCACTTGTAGGTTTTTGGGTCAAGCTACTAGTGTTATAGCTTGATGTTTTGTTTATGATAGGTGACTTGCTCTTGGATCAAGCTTAAATTCCTAGAGAGGTTGTGACTCGCCTAATTGCTCAAGGTGAGTGGAGTATTTTTTATATGTGTGTATATAAATCGTTTGCGTACGGGTTAGTGGCGAGTACTATCCGATTGTGAAGGATTTTACTCTTTGTTGGCCACTTAGTGCAATGTGGTGAGTGATGTCTCTAATAGTGAGTGCGATTACTTTGAAGTCCACTTTTTGTTGGTCACTTGTGAGGATGCGGGAAGTGTTACCAATTGAGACCACACTTTTCGTTGACCACGTTCGGGTGTACTTGGTGGTGCCATCTGGGAGGCGCCTTTGTTGGCCATGTACACGGGTTGTTGGTGCTATTCATTTGATGACTAGCACATTTGGGAATGGTTAACCATTTTTGCGTAAGTATGTTGTATGTAGGTAGTGTAGCGTGTTATATTCTTGATTATGCGATTAACATGCTAGCTTGTACTTGGTTGTGTATATTTGCGTTAGTAATGCTATCTTGTATGCTGTTTGTGTAAGTTGCAGAAGTAAGTGATTTATGTATGCAAGGTTGGAGATCTCGGATCTTGGAGAGATCTCGTTTGAAATTTTTTTGAGAGATCTCGGCATCTCGAAAAAATCTCGGGGAGATCTCAGGCGTTGACTTACGTTGACTTTGTAGTTTTTATAATATAAATAATTGAAAATAAATAAATATATGTACATTTATATACATTTTTATGAGATTTTACAAGTCAATCGAAGAAATGAACGAGAAAATCCGAAAAATTACTAGATTTTATGAGAAAATTCGAGAAATGAGCCAGAAAATTCGAGAAATTGTGGCTTTGACCGAGTTTCACCCCATTTACCGAGAAATCTCAGGAGATGGACATCTCGTCTCGGTGGCCTTCCAAAAAAGAGATCACAGGGAGATCTCGGAGAGAAATACGGAGATTTACAACACTGTACGTATGTATGTATGTATGCATATAAGTATTGCACTCACTAAGCATTGTAGCTTACTCCTTCGTTATTTACCTTTTTATAGTTTGTGGCACCTCAAAGGATAAGGGTAAGGAATTGGCCTAGCTAGCTTGTGGCGGACTTATGGATGGCGCTTTTGATATTAGTCCCGACGGTCATGCTCATTATGGGGTCGTTTTGATAAAACAATTGGTTAAACGCATGGGACTCGTGTTCCTGAAGATGTAACTTATAATCAAATTGTGGTTGGGATGGTTATTATCAATGATTAAAAAAATGTGTCAAATTTTTACAAGTTGATTGTTAAATCGGTTTGGGATCGTTTCAAGTGATATCAGAGCATGACCTAAGGGATCTAGGTTGCCTTGGGATGGGAGCCTTGTCTTTTTCACACATAGCTTTCTTAACCCTCCCGAATATCTTTCTCATAGACCAATCAATAATACTATCATCGGGCGGTTTAACCACATCTTTCCCACTGGATTTCCCCCCACACTTAGGCGTTTTACTAGCTCCAGTTTTAACAAGTTCAGCACTAGTAAACACATTCACATAATCTACATGTGTGGGTGGTGGCTTAACAATAAACTTAGTCTAAAAACTTAAAGTTTTACCTCTATCCGTCAAGACTAATTTACGAATTCTCCAATCAGTTAATGCTCCTGCAGTTGCTAAAAATGGTCTACCAAGAGCAATCGGTACAACCTTATCCTATGGCATATCAACAACCACAAAGTCAGCTGGAAACTCCAATTCACCTATCTTAACCACTTAGTTGTCAACAATCCATATAGGTTTACTAATCGACTGGTTAATAAATCTAACTCCTGTAGTAGTAGACTTAAGTTCACCTAAACCCAAACGTGAATAAACAGAAAAATGCATTAAATTAATACTCACACCTAAATTAGTTAAACACCTAAAAAGTTCAAAATTATCAATCCTACAGGACACTATGAATGGCCCAAGATCACCTAGCTTCGGTGGCATATCACTCTTTTGTAAAGTAGCAGCACATTCTGCTTTAAGAAATACGGAAGATGCTTTCTCATGCTCACCCTTCTTTGCTAACAATTCCTTCATAAATTTCCCATAATTGGGCATATTTGGAAGTACGTCAACCAAAGGTACATTCACACAAATGTTATCATTATTATGCAATGACTTACAAAGAGTTTCCTTTGGTTTCTCGGATTGAATAGCTCTCGGATACAAAATGGGTGGATTATAAACTTACAACTTAGTTGAAGGTTTCATCTTATCTTCCACTTCAACTTTCTCCGCTTTCTTCACACTAAACTCGGAAAACTCGGTAGTCTCCACACTCTTCACTTTCGAATCTTGCATACCTGAATTATAAGAACTCCCTGTCATCAAACGCATCAAATAATTACCATATGCGGGAGTTATGTCACTAACTAGAATCCAACCATCTACACATGACGATATGCTCTTCACACTCTCCGTTGATATGGAGTTATCTCTAACCTCATCATCAAACTCCATCTTCATCTTCACAACTAAGAGTATAAGATGGAATAAAATCATCATAACCATAACCCACGAAACTAGAAATGGCATTGACTTGTGAATAATTAGACACTTGAGGATCTTTGTTCTTCACATCACTTCTATTAGAATTGGTTATAATTGTTCGGGGCGGCCCATTGTTGTTAGCGTTTAATTGGGTATTTGATGGTAGAGCACTTGGTGGTCTCTCTGACAATACTTGCAACAATCGACCCACTTCTCTTTCCAAGTTCTACAGTGAAGCTTGTTGATTCCTCAGTTGTTTCTTTTTCATGTCACTATCTTGTTTCAGCAACGAAATCCTCTAATCAGATTTAATCATAAAACCTCGAAGCAATTCTTTCAATGATGGAACCTTCTCCACAAAAGACTGATTCTGATTTCGATTGATGAACCCTGTGGTCCATTCCTTTGATAACCAGAACTACCTCCTTTATATTGATTGTTATACTGATTATCCAAGTAGTTCACCTGTAATAACCCACCAAAATTGCTATTGACGCGTCATTAACAAACGGTCCCATCGCGTGGATATGCTCTCTATATGAAACATTTTAACCAAAAGTGCATTAATTTAGTTCAAAAAATTTTCCAAATTTAACAATTCTAAAAGTAATACATTTTAAAATATATAAAAAGAATGAATGCATAAGTTTAGTAAAACGAAAGCAAGCAGGAATGTGTATAACACCCCGTTAAAATCGCCATTGACGCAGATGTTAACTCTGGTCCCAGTGCATGGCTTAACTTCTAAGTAACAGCAAAGTTCTACAGCAGAAGCATAATATATAGTACATGAGAAAAAACATGCATAAAAGTGTCAACCAAAAAGGTTGGTGAAGTTCATAGGTTAATCAATAGTAACCAAGTTTTTAAAACACAAGATTTAGTTATAAATCTTTGATATAAACATATCAGTTCGATAGTAGTGTTGAAGTGTATGATATCGAGACTAAACAAATTTACCCCATAACACTTTATCCGTTCGTGTCGTTAAATCATTATTATGTATCCATTGACCAACGGTCACCTAGATAGAGACGTTGCTCTCAATAGGCCTACTCACAATAATTAAGTTTGTGTTTATACGTAGCTACTAACGATATCATGGCATGCATTTAGTATGAAACATAGCATGGCAGCACAGTTATAGTTTGAGTACTTGTGTCTAAAGCGTAAAACAGTTTAAAAGCAAGCATGTGTCTCACCCCAAAGTTTGTAAAAAGTTATGATATAGTAAAAAGCGAGGCTATGAAGTTCACCTTAACCGCAGATGAAGTTATTCCACGGATGTACATGAACGAGAGTAAACGATCGGAATCTCAACCTAGAGATATAAGTTTGATCATTAGTTTGTTGAATCCGACAGGTAAGAGTTCATAAGTAACTTATGAGTTGTTAAGTTGTCAATCAAGTTTGTATCCACTATAACCAAGTTTAGATGTTGTACAACTTTGCCCAAACCTCAGTGCTATCAAGTAAGTCAAGAGATGACCAGATGCGGGGGTCAAGAACTTTCGACTAGACTTAGTCTACAACCTTTTGTTTAATCCAAAACCTTATTCCCATAAGCAGCTGAGACATCATTCTGTGACCGTAAGTAGCGGTGAAGCTTGTATAAGTCATATGTTATCGGTATGATTTTAGTGTCCACGTATAATGTGTGTATAGGAAATCAACTCGTTTAGTATTATATATGTATTATTGTACTTTATAGTTTATTTTTATTATATGTTACTATTAGTCATGTATAATATGATAAATATAACTTAGTTAAACTAAGATGTGATAATAATTGATAAGTTTATATGTTATAGTATATTATTATATAACATTATCTCTTTATTTAATATTTTAGATATGTTATACATTAAATGTTTTAGATAAGTTTTAAATTCTCAAATTTTATCTTATCTAAGTTATGACTTTAAACATATCATTATCACTTTATCATCTTAATCTTTTAATTATCATAATCATTATTACTTTTATTATTAAAACAATCATTATCCACTAAACTAATTCAAGTCTTAACTTTATCTTTTATCTAATATAAAATCTTATCATCTTTATTCTACATGTTTATCACAATATTATCTTTATTATCATGTTTAACAAATCAATCATAATACTTAACCAGATTAATCATAATACTTATCTTAATCATAATTATAACATGATACATATATCATAATCATTATCATGTTGAATCTTACTAATATACATACATATAATCTTCATTATATTATTGTTTTTAATTCATGTACATATATACATATACATACACACGAATGCATGCATGCATGCATGCATGCAATACTTCTTTTTTTTTTTTTACACATTCATAATCATCATTAATTTATCATCTTCAAGTGTTCATAATCCTTACTTAATTACTTTACAATTTAACATGTTTATGATCATAATATAACTTATAACATCAAAATTGAAACAAATAAAAAAGTATTATTAGTTTAAGGTTTTAGGGATACCTTAAGTGAGTTAATATCAAGGAAAAGTGGTGTTTGATGGTGGTGATGAAAATCGAACAGCAGATCTAGAGCAAGTTCTGATTCAGAGGAAGTAATCAAACTTCTGGACGCCGGTCTGATCTATCCTATTTCTGATTCACCATGGGTCAGTCCTGTTCAAGTGGTACCCAAGAAGGGAGGAATGACCGTAATCCAAAATGAGAATAATGAATTTATTTCAACATGGGAGGTCACCGATTGGAAGGTTTGCATAGATTATTGTAAACTTAACGATGCAACCCAGAAAGATCATTTTCCATTACCATTCATTGATCAAATGTTGAAACCTCTATCATGAAATGAGTTCTATTGTTTCCTTGACGGTTTTTCCGGCAACTTTCAAATTTCCCTCGATCTAAAGGACCAAGAAAAGACAACCTTCACCTGTCCTTATGAAACATTTGCCTATCGACGCAAGCCCTTTGGGTTGTAAATGCACCAGCTACATTTCAGTGATGCATGGTAGCAATATTCCACGACATGATCGAACATTGTATGGAAGTCTTCATGGATGACTTCTCAGTCTTTGGTAGTACCTTTGATTCGTGCCTTTCTAACCTTGACAAGATACTCACCTGGTGTGAAGATTCGAATTTAGTTCTAAATTGGGAGAAATGTCACTTTATGGTGAAAGAAGGTATAGTTTTAGGACATAAGATCTCAAAGTCAAGAATAGAAGTCGATAAGGCTAAGATTGAGACCATAACTAAGCTTACAGAACCTACTACAGTAAAAGCAGTAAGGAGTTTCCTTGGACACGCCGGTTTCTACCGATGTTTTATCAGAGATTTCTCAAAGGTCACACGACCTATCACTCATCTCCTCGAAAAGGAAGTTCCGTTCGTCTTTAATGAAGAATGTATTAAAGCATTCAACTATCTGAAGGAACAACTCACACATGCACCCATCATGATAGCTCCTGCTTGGAATTTACCATTCGAAATCATGTGTGATGCGAATGACTTCGCGGTTGGAGCTGTACTAGGACAACAGAAAGATAAACACTTTCATCCAATCTATTACGCCAGCAAAACCTTAACCGGAGCTCAAGAAAATTACACCACCATGGAAAAGGAGCTACTAGCGGTAGTTTTCACCTTCGACAAATTCTGTTCCTATCTCATCGGGTCCAAAACTTAGGTTAACACAGATCATTCAGCCTTAAAATATCTATTCACTAAGCAAGATGCTAAACCAAGACTCCTACGATGGATCTTACTCCTTCAGGAATTCGATATTGAAATTAAAGATAAGAAAGGAGCAGAGAACGTCACAGTTGATCATCTTAGTTGTTTGGAGAACCCAGCGATGGAACAACTTGCTAAACAAGATATCAGAGACAAATTTTCAGAAGAACAGCTTATGAGCTTAGGACAAGCTAACATAGGATCGTAATTCACTGATACTCCTTGGTATACTGACATAGCCAACTACCTAGTTGCTGGAGTAGTACAAAAAGGAATGAGCACATCCCGAAGAAAAAAGTTCTTCGGGGATGCTAAGTAGCACTACTGGGAAGATCCGTACATGTTCAGAATTTGCCCTGATCAAATAATCAGGAGGTGCGTAGATGAGAAACAAGCAACATGGATTCTTCACCAGTGTCACCACGGACCAACTGGAGGTCATCATGGAGTAAACTTAACTGCAAGGACAGTCTATGAATCAGGATTTTATTAGCTGTCTATATTCCCAGATGTGTAAGAGCTTGTAAAGCGTTGCGACGCATGCCAAATACAAGGTATCATCTCTATGAAGAATGAGATGCCTCGGACTAATATCCAAGCTTGTGAGATCTTCGATATATAGGGATTAGACTTCATGGGCCATTCCCTGATCAAGCATATTTTCACCGAATGCTAGAGATACGCTTGAGTGCAATAGAGAAGTTTATTATGTACAGCGGTTTTAACCTCCAGTCCGGTTACCGTGATAACCCTAGCCGAGATGATGATTTTAGGAGTGTGGTTATGGCTGTTTACTGCCATCGAGGTGTGTCGATTGGCGGCTAGGGGAAAAACCTACACTTGTGTAGGTAAAACCCTAGATGGGAGAGGACAACGTTTTAGCTTCCAGGATGTATCTTTTGTAGTGACCAGAAATTTTCCATGTTTATATATATATTAAATGAAATTGTTATTTACATGATTAAGTGTTTCCAACATGTTAAGCAATCAAACTTGTTAAGACTTGATTAATTGAAATAGGTTTCATATAGACAATTGACCACCCAAGTTGACCGGTGATTCACGAACGTTAAAACTTGTAAAAACTATATGATGACATATATATGGTTATATATATAGTTAACATGATATTATGATAAGTAAACATATCATTAAGTATATTAACAATGAACTACATATGTAAAAACAAGACTACTAACTTAATGATTTTGAAACGAGACATATATGTAACGATTATCGTTGTAACGACATTTAATGTATATATATCATATTAAGAGATATTCGTACATCATAATATCATGATAATATAATAATTTAAAATCTCATTTGATATTATAAACATTGGGTTAACAACATTTAACAAGATCGTTAACCTAAAGGTTTCAAAACAGCACTTACATGTAATGACTAACGATGACTTAACGACTCAGTTAAAATGTATATACATGTAGTGTTTTAATATGTATTCATACACTTTTGAAAGACTTCAATACACTTATCAAAATACTTCTACTTAACAAAAATTCTTAAAATTACATCCTCGTTCAGTTTCATTAACAATTCTACTCGTATGCACCCGTATTCGTACTCGTACAATACACAGCTTTTAGATGTATGTACTATTGGTATATACACTTCAATGATCAGCTCTTAGCAGCCCATGTGAGTCACCTAACATATGTGGGAACCATCATTTGGCAACTAGCATGAAATATCTCATAAAATTACAAAAATATGAGTAATCATTCATGACTTATTTACATGAAAACAAAATTACATATCCTTTATATCTAATCCATACACCAACGACCAAAAACACCTACAAACACTTTCATTCTTCAATTTTCTTCATCTAATTGATCTCTCTCAAGTTCTATCTTCAAGTTCTAAGTGTTCTTCATAAATTCTACAAGTTCTAGTTTCATAAAATCAAGAATACTTCCAAGTTTGCTTGCTTACTTCCAATCTTGTAGAGTGATCATCCAACCTCAAGAAATCTTTCTTATTTACCATAAGATATCTTTCTAATATAAGGTAATACTCATATTCAAACTTTGATTCAATTTCTATAACTATAACAATCTTATTTCGAGTGGAAATCTTACTTGAACTTGTTTTCGTGTCATGATTCTACTTCAAGAACTTTCATGCCATCCAAGATCCTTTGAAGCTAGATCCATTTTTCTCATTTCCAGTAGTTTTATCCAGAAAACTTGAGGTAGTAATGATGTTCATAACATCATTCGATTCATACATATAACGCTATCTTATTCGAAGGTTTAAACTTGTAATCACTAGAACATAGTTTAGTTAATTCTAAACTTGTTCGCAAACAAAAGTTAATCCTTCTAACTTGACTTTTAAAATCAACTAAACACATTTTCTATATCTATATGATATGCTAACTTAATGATTTAAAACCTGGAAACACGATGAACACCATAAAATCGGATATACGCCGTCGTAGTGAAACCGGGGGCTGTTTTGGTTTGGATAATTAAAACCTATGATAAACTTTGATTTAATAGTTGTTCTTCTGGGAAAATAATTTTTCATATGAACATGAAACTATATCCAAAAATTAAGGTTAAACTCAAAGTGGAAGTATGTTTTCTAAAATGGTCATCTAGACGTCGTTCTTTCGACTGAAATGACTACCTTTACAAAAATGACTTGTAACTTATATTTCCAACTATAAACCTATACTTTTTCTATTTAGATTCATAAAATAGAGTTCAATATGAAACCATAGCAATTTGATTCACTCAAAACGGATTTAAAATGAAGAAGTTATGGGTAAAACAAGATTTGGATATTTTTGATCTTTTTAGCTACGGGAAATGTTTAACAAATCTATACAAATCATATCCTAACTAACTTATATTGTATTATACATGTATTCTAATATATTATGTAATCTTGGGATACCATAGACACGTATGCAAATGTTTTGACATATCATATCGACCCATGTATATATATTATTTGGAACAACCATAGACACTCTATATGCAGTAATGTTGGAGTTAGCTATACAGGGTTGAGGTTGATTCCAAAAATATATATACTTTCAGTTGTGATCTAGCCTGAGACGTGTATACACTGGGTTGTGGATTGATTCAAGATAATATATATCGATTTATTTCTGTACATCTAACTGTGGACAACTAGTTGTAGGTTACTAACGAGGACAACTGATTTAATACACTCAAATCTTTAAAACATAATAAAAATGGTTGTAATTATATTTTGATCATACTTTGATATATATGTACATATTTGTATAGGTTCGTGAATCGATCTGTGGCCAAGTCTTATTTCCAAGGAAGGAAATATCTGTGAAAGTGAGTTATAGTCCCACTTTTAAAATCTAATATTTTTGGGATAAGAATACATGCAGGTTTTATAAATGATTTACAAAATAGACACAAGTACGTGAAACTACATTCTATGGTTGAATTATCGAAATCGAATATGCCCCTTTTTATTAAGTCTGGTAATCTAAGAATTAGGGAACAGACACCTTAATTGACGTGAATCCTAAAGATAGATCTATTGGGCCTAACAAACCCCATCCAAAGTACCGGATGCTTTAGTACTTCGAAATTTATATCATATTCGAAGGGTGTCCCGAAATGATGGGGATATTCTTATATATGCTTCTTGTTAATGTCGGTTACCAGGTGTTCACCATATGAATGATTTTTATCTCTATGTATGAGATGTGTATTGAAATATGAAATCTTGTGGTCTATTGTTACGATTTGATATATATAGGTTAAACCTATAACTCACCAATATTTTTGTTGACGTTTTAAGCATGTTTATTCTCAGGTGATTATTAAGAGCTTCCGCTGTCGCATACTTAAATAAGGATAAGATTTTTGAGTCCATGCTTGTATGATATTGTGTAAAAACTGCATTCGAGAAACTTATTTCGTTGTAACATATTTGTATTGTAAACCATTATGTAATAGTCGTGTGTAAACAGGATATTTTAGATTATCATTATTTGATAATCTACGTAAAACTTTTTAAACCTTTATTGATGAAATAAAGGTTATGGTTTGTTTTAAAATGAATGCAGTCTTTGAAAAATGTCTCATATAGAGGTCAAAACCTCGCAACGAAATCAATTAATATGGAACGTTTTTAATCAATAAGAACGGGACATTTCATATTTAAGGTAAAAGTCTTGACCTTTATTTATAGAGGCAATATTAGGGTTTTAAAGAGAAAAGGCTAGTGGGCCTCTAACAGACCAGGCTTAATCAAAACCCTAAGTAATAGCCCGATGCGCTATGCGGATCATCATTTCCCAAGTCTAATGGGAAAGGATATGTCCTCGTAGCAGTAGATTACGTCTCCGGATGGATCAAAGCCCAAACATTTCCAACCAATGATGCCAAGGTCGTCACCAACTTCCTGAAGAGACTCTTCTGCCGATTTGGAGATCCCTGTGCTATAATAAGTGATAGAGGCACACACTTCTGTAATACCCAATTCATGAAGGTGATGCAACAATACGGAGTTACCCACAAGATGTCCACTGCCTATCATCCGCAAACTAATGGACAGGTAGACGTGACTAACCGAGCACTCAAGAGAATTTTAGAACGCACCGTCGGCCATCATGGGAATAAATAGGCTGAGAAACTAGACGATGCTCTGTTGGCATTCCGGACTCCTTACAAGAATCCTCTAGGAACTACACCCTGCCGCATAATCTATGAAAAAGCCTGTCACCTTCCGCTTGAACTAGAGTACAAAGCTCTCTGGGCATTGAAGACATGTAACCTTGATCCTTCAGTAACCGCTAGGCATCGGAAGATGCAGTTGAATGAACTCGCTGAATTAAGAGACCAAACTTATGAAACGTCGTATATCTACAAGGAACGAACGAAGCTGACACACAATGCAAAATTGATACCAACAAAGTTCGCTCCTGGAGATAAAGTTCTACTCTTTAATTCCCGATTCAAGAAATTAGCTGGAAAATTCAAATCAAGATGGAGTGGGCCATACAAAGTAATGCATGCTTTTCCAAATGGAGCCATTGAATTAGAAGGACCTACTGGTAACTTCAAAGTCAACGGCTACCAATTAAAAGCCTATCTAGAAGACTACGATAAGGAGGAGCATCTCTTCTCCTTTGATCCATTCGGAAGACATGCTAGAAAAAGTCGAGCTGTAACGACTTGATAAACAAAGCGCTCTTGGGAGGAACCCCTTGCTTATCCTTTTTATTTTCTTAATTTTTATTTCAAATTATTTTCAGTCTACAAAAATATTCTTTACTGTGCACGAACCCTAAGCGCCATACTTGCACTTAGTACTTAAGAGTTTGTTGAATGTATTTAGGTAAAATGCCAAGTTCAGGAGCTTTCTATTACATTCCAGTTCGCAGGAGGAGGACTCCCAGAGTTTACCTATCAGAGAGTAGCACTGATCAGTATAGGCCTTCAGCGGGACAGTTGGGCTGGAGGCATTTGATCCTTACGAGTGTTGAGGAGGACATCAGTACGGCACCGCCAGCCCCTCCAGTATGACTCTCCAGGCATTTAGCTTCTAGACCCGATGAGCATATAGAGCTACTAGAGACACGTGATCTGCATACTATGATTCATTATGGAGTCACCTTGAATGACCCAGATGTTGCATGGGCATTACTTAGAGACCAGTAGATACTCTATTGTGCTCTAAGAGCATACCTTCAGCGCGAAGGAATGCCTCGGAGTACTCTAGGCCCATCGTCATTCAGACTAGCACGCCGTGTTTCGCCTACACGAAAAGCTACTCCCAGGAGCTCCACCCTGGTCTCAGTTCATTCAGTAGCCTCAGCTGTCATCCCAGTTCATGCTACTCCTACTCCTATCACGCCACATGTATTGCCCGCTCCATTCATTGAGACGGTCCCTGTTCGTGAGCTACCCGAGGGCTGTCATTCAGTCACAGTACCTATATCAGTAGAGCCACCAACGGCTCAGGTTTTTGAGATTACCGGGGGCAACCCTGATGAGGAGCCATTCCCGAGCCTATCACACCTGGAGTTTCCATCGGACCTTTGTTTAGACACACTTCTGGAACCTGAGTTGGATTCAGGACAGCCGCTTGAGTATTTGCCGAGACTCGAGGACAATGATGATCCCTTCGGACGTAATGGATACTTCGCAGACACCGCTCTACAAACTGGCCAGGAGAGTATTCTGTAGACTACTTTATTTTCTTTTAGTTTATCTTTTAAAAGCATTGTATAAAAAGTTATATATCTAGTGGAAATGGTACTCTCGTTTGTTCTTCAGGCAGAATTTTATCAGAGACTGGTCCCTTTCAGCATTAGGAGCCTGACCGTAGGAAAGCCCAGCACTAGGAGAGTAGCCTGACCGTAGGGAAGTAATCTTTCGTCTAACCTCTTTCAAATATTACGCACTAAAATCTCTAAGTGTGGGGTCATCCCCGCAACTAACTTAGAGATTCTAAGAGATATTGTCCTTAATTTATAAATTATTAAAATATTCTATTTCAGACAACATTAGGGACAATGTTCTCCTAAGTGTGGGGTATTGGGTAAAGGTTTAAGGACAAGTAACCGTAAACGCCAAATTTTGAAAAAAAATTTTCTTCTAAAAAGTGATTAGCAAAGAATATTTAGGTAACTTCGAAAAATCTTACCTCGTTTTACCCAAAAGATTCTATAAAATTGCTAGAAATTGGTTTTCAAACATTTACTAGAACGGAGCGATTAAGCTAAAACTCATTATTTGTGTCAAAAGATTTCTTTCGAAAAATATATACAAAAGGCTACGCATGACCAAGCACTACCCCTACTCCCAAAAAGTGAGGACTCTTGGACCCAAAGTATATGTATGACCCATCAAATCTACAGTACTTTGTCAATTCATTTGATGAGCGTGCCGGTGTACGGTTTAAGTTAGAACTTGGTTTGACATGCGTTCCAAGGCAAATGGTTAGTAAGCGCCATACGTGGTGCATGTGCGATACTCCTTCCAAAATCATTCTAAATAGAGAAGATAAAATCCATCCATTTCCATTTCCACTCCACGCATTTAAAATCGACCAACTCACACAAAGAGTTGATGAATAAGAAAATACTCACTCCAAATTCACCCCCAAAATACACTACCCATTTCACCTTCATTCCTTTTCCTCTTATCAAAAAGATCCAGAGATCAATAAAGAGATAGATCGATCAAATTCACTTCAAAAGCACTTGTTAAAAGATTCTGAACCCCTGATTATTTTTGATAGGTCAAAGACCTATTTTCGGTGAATCATCACATCCTCTCTAGAAACTAGGAACAAAAGATAAAAGTTATGAAGAAAGGGTATGCCAAAAAAAAATGATTGTGAAAGAGCAAAGTCTCTAAATAAAGGCAAGAAAGCCCGAGATGTTGCCCAAAGAAGGATTACCGGAAGAGCCAAGAAAAATTCTAGACAAAATTCTTAGCAATATCCGCATCTTTCGAAGAAACTTTTTGCAGAATTCAAGCCGTTTTCTATCCAAAATGGATACTCTGAAGAATTGAAATCTATCAATTCTCCTTAAAAATTAAAAGATCTGGATACCTTTCACCATTCCATAAACTCCTCAACCAACCCTATAACCCATCTTCCTCTTGAAATAATGCCTACGAATAAGATCAGTGTCGTCATTACTTAATCAGTGGAGATATCGATGCTTTACCAAGCCTATGATGAGAATTGTTACACGACTGGTTTTTGAGCGACAATACAACTAGATTAGGGCACCCTAAACACTTGAGTGATATGAGTGATCTGCTAGTGAGAAGTCTAGTCATGTATACTCTACATCTGAGAGTTGGAAAGTACGCCTTTTTCACTATGGACGCGATTGAAATCTAACGACTAAATCATCGAAGTTCGAAACTTTCTTTAATACTTTCGAAAGATGTGATGACTACTGATGAAGGCATAATAAAAGGATCCAAGGGTGGGCGAGTAAGAATCTATTAGAAAGAACCTTATATTTGCTTGAGGACAAGCAAAGCTAAGTGTGGAGTATTTGATATCGGCCAAAAAGTCACGTTTTTACCCCCGTTATTAAGTCCTAAATCCATAAAGTTCCAAACTTTATAGTAAAAATTCGCTTTATAGGTTGATTTTGTAGATTAAGTAATTATAAAGGCGATGCAAAAAGAATCAAGTAAAACGGAGCTAAAATGTAGAATCTAGAGCGAAAACAGTGAAAGACAAGAAAATCAAGTTATGATCAAGGAAACAAGCTGACCAGGGCAGACAAACGGCTTACCAAATGGCCTGCCACTATGGGAAACGGCCTGCCAAATGGGCCAAGCAAACGGGCATAAAAAATGGGCCACCTCAGCAAAGGGCCGCTGCAAACGGCTTGCCAAACGGCCTGCCAGCCGTTTGCAGGCAAAAACCAAGTCTATTTAAAGGGCTTCTTCCATCCATTTCAACACACACTCAATTTGTATTTCATTTTATATTTTCAAGCATTTTAGTTAGTTTTTAGTAGTAGCTAGCTTAGCTTTTATTTTCCGGAGGATGTCCCGGCGAGTCCCTGCAATCTCGGGTAGATTTCTCCAGCTATTTTAGGTTTTTATCTGAAACGCTTGTCGTTTGTATTAAACATGTTTTGTTACCATTTATGTTTAAAAATGTGTTCTGATATTACCATGTTAGCTTAATTAATATGTATGTTGCCATGATTGAAGTCTGGATTAGCGTAGTTATGTTAAATTAGTACGGGTACTATTGTTGTGCTGAACTTGTGAGTCTGATAGATTTGTATGCTAGCATCTTAAGGATTGACCAACCTACGTTGTGATCAGGACTTTTCCACCTATATGAACTTAGCTACTTCATAGGATTAAGACCCATGGTAATATTGTATCTGAAGATTCTATGAACTCGGTATGGCCGCAGTTCCCGAGAGGTATCTAATGCGCTTTTAGGACACGAAACTTAGGAATTGAGACATAAATGGCCTAGTATATTTATTTACTATTCCAAGAGACCTCTTAGGAGCTGTTAGATCTAGCTAGTGCCTTAACTATATGACCCAAACCTATTGCATGTTCTTGTTTGATTGTTGCCCTAGGAATAAGTCATATCAACTGTTTAGGTATCTGTTAGGTTTCTATCTGCTTTACTTTCAGTATATCAACTGTAATTCTATATAATGTTTGGACTGGTATGATCCCATTAGTATGATGAAATGGTTGTTAGTTTTCATTTAAGGTTTTGTCAACTTAACTCGACGGACTCCTTCCGTTTGTGATCAGTGTTCAATCAACACGGAATGTTGTTATTCAGTTAATTAAAATGATAATGAGGGTTAAGATTAGAACTCAACTCACTAATAAACCTAGTGATTTACTGAGGATAACCTCCGAGGTATAGTTACCTTTCAATTATACAACCAAGTGACATTGTGACGCCCCGTACAAAACCATCATGTACGAATCATCAACAACAGGTCCATTACACGGTATAATACTACATGCTGGTTTTGTACGGGGCGTCACATTTGGTATCAGAACATCGGTTGTAGGGAATTAGGTTGCATTAGTGAGTCTTGATCGAGCCGAGTAGGATTCGATAATAGGACTAATCTAAAACTTGCTCGTTTACTTATTACTGCTTACTACTACTGCATGCTACTGCTTACCTTTACTGCTATGTGAACTTGCTGTATGCTACTGCATGCTACTATCTGCTTTTGATTGCATGTTACTTTTGTTTAATACTGTTACGATTGCCATGCTATGTACTGCTAGGATGATGTAGTGCCTGATTACGTGCTTGCTATATGTCTTACTGACATGGAAAAAGTTATTTTTCCTTGTTCAGAAGTTGGACATGCCGCCCATGACCTTTGACTTCGAGAGCGACTCCGATACGTCTGCTACCTCGCCTACTATTGTTGCTGACTCACCGCTACCCTCCGGCGATTCTGGCGATTCGTCTTCTGGAGATATTAGACACGTGCTTGACCTGATGGACATTTCAGACAGAGACGAGGATCCCGAGGAGATTCCAGTACCACCCAGCCCTAGACTCCCGGGGCCACAACACCATTCCGGTGGTACTGTGATCCCTGGGGAAACGGAGATGGTCCCTTCCGTAACGAGCATGGACATTGGGCTAGATGCACCGCTAACGGATGTGTCATACCGATTACATATGGAAGATATCGACTTATGACCACCGGCCAGATGCTTTCTCCCGCCTGTGACGTACCTGCACTACCTTCCGACGATTCAGACGGATCATCATCCGATGACACCAGCGAGGAGGATCCTGAGGAGTATTCTGAGGAGTACCCCGAGGAGGAGCCCATGCAGCCACGCTCTACCCCGCCGAAGAAGCGGTACCGCTTCGATGGTACTGTTATTCTAGGGGTTACTGGAGGAAAGCCGTTCGTGAATGCACATGGACAGTTGGTTAGGGTCACTGCCCGTAAGAGGGTTGTACCGTATCCTGCAGATCCATTTGTGCGTAAGGTTGCCCGCACTATGTCGTCTACTTCTAGTGCTACATCTTTAGCACCGGTGCCACCTGCACCATCTGTACCATCTGCACCACCTGCCCCACCATCATCTCCTACCGTGGAGGAACTGACGAGAGAAGTGCATGCCCTCCGTGCTCGGGTAACTGAGCTCGAGGACCAGATGACCCACCTGATGGACATCATTTACCCACCCTCGCCCTAGGACTGTTGTATTAGATCTCTTTATGTATTCCGTTTGTAGTTTCCTTGTTTTCATTTATGTATTGTACGAACCTTATGCTGTTGTATGCAATTTTCTTACTATGAATGAAATTATTGTTGTTGATTTATTGTACGGCGTTTTACTACATGTTGGCTTTTGTGCTATCTGCTGCTTGTTGCCATGCTTAGTTATCGTGTACTGTGTTGTTTCCATGTTGTTTACCGTTTGCCGTGACGTTGTTTGTTAATGGATTTTGACTTAAGTCAAAATTTTTGTTTGGAAGATCGATGGCTAACGGAAGAGGTCCAAGGGAAATGTCCACAGCAGCACAGATTGAGGAGATGATAGCCGCTCGAGTAGCCACAGCTATGGCGAATGCCAACCCCCAAGCTCCACCGGCTACCCAGAATATTCAGAATGGGTACACTTTCAAGGAATTTCAGAGTTGTAAGCCCCACAATTTTAGTGGAACAAAAGGGCCAGTTGGGCTGACGAGATTGTTTGAGAAGTTGGAATCTATGTTCCGTGTGAGTAACTGCTCCGAAGGGAATAAGACTAAGTTCGCATCCTGCACTTTGTCGGATGGCGCTTTGACTTGGTGGAACACGCTCGCCCAGGCGCAAGGAATTGATGAAGCTTATGCTACACCATGGGAGGAGTTTAAGAGGGCTATGATTGAGAAATACTGCCCCAGAACTGAAATTCAGAAAATGGAAGCGGAATTTTGGGAACTAAAAGTTATAGGAACTGACCTTGATGGCTACAACTGAAGGTACTTGGAGTTAGCTTTGATGTGCCCCACAATGGTTACTCCGGAGTACAAATGGATGGAGAGGTATCTATAGGGACCCCCCAAGGACATTCAGGGAAATGTCACTTCTTCGAAACCATCAAATGTCCAGGAATCTATGCGCATGGCACACACCCTGATGAATCAAATTACATGCCAAGAGCCAAAGAAGGCAAAATCAGAATCGGGAGCTAGTAATGGGAAACGTAAGTGGGACGGAAACAAGGGAAAAGGTTTTGATCAAAACCCAGCTAAGAGGTATGAGAATTTTAAGGGAAACAACGAAGGTACCCTTCCTCAGTGTAACTCCTCCCATTTTAAGGGAAACAATGTAAGTGGGACTGGAGGAACCTTAACCCGAACCCTAGCTCTAACCCTAACTACAAACGTACCCTTCCTCAGTGTAATAGATGCTACAAGCATCATACTGGATACTGCAACGTTGTGTGTGAAAAGTGTAAAAGGACTGGACACATCGGCAGAGATTGTAAGATCAATGCCCCAGCAGTAAGGACAAACCCAAATGGACCAAGGAAGTGTTTTGAGTGTGGTCAGCAGGGCCACTTTAATAATGAATGTCCTAACAAGAAGAAGGATGGCGGGCCAGCACGTGGAAGAGTCTTCAACATGAACTCCAAAGATGCCCGCTAGGATCCTGACTTGGTTATAGGTACATTCACTATCAATAAACTATTAGCTTCTCTACTAGTTGATACCGGTGCCAATAAGAGTTATGTATGTAGACACTTTTGCTCTAAGATAGATTGGTCATTAGTGCCTTTGGATGAGAGTATACTTGTTGAGGTGGCTAATGGGAAATAAGAGAAAGTTGACCAAATTGGCCGAGGAGGTATTATAAACTTAGCTGGTGTGGATTTTGAGATTGATTTGATACCCGTTAAGTTGGAAAGCTTTGATGTGATAGTCGGTATAGACTGGTTGTCCAAAGTGAGAGCAGAGGTTATTTGTGGAGAGAAGATTCTCCATATACCTCGCGAGACTGATGAGCCAATAATTGTTTACGGGGATAGATGTAGCCCGAAGCTGAACCTTATTAGTTGCATGAAGGCACAAAAGGTCATGAAAAAAGGGGCGTTTTGCTATTTTAGCACATGTAAAGAAACTTGAAACTGAGGAGAAAAGCGTGGATGATGTACGAATTGTGAACGAATTTCCCGACGTCTTTCCAGAAGAATTGCCGGGTTTACTGCCGTCGAGATCAGTGGAGTTCCAAATTGATCTAGTACCAGGAGCTGCACCTGTAGCTCGCGCACCTTATCGACTTGCACCTTCCGAACTGCAGGAACTGCTAGACCGTGGATTTATCCGACCGATTTCATCGCTTTGGGGCGCACCTGTTTTATTCGTAATGAAGAAGGATGGATCTTTCCGCATGCGTATCAGTTATCGTGAACTGAACAAGTTGACGATCAAGAATCGGTATCCCCTTCCTAGAATTGATGATCTTTTCGATCAGCTGCAAGGATCCAGCATTTACTCTAAGATTGATTTACGATCAGGTTATCACCAGTTGAGAGTGAAGGAGAGCGATGTGCTGAAGACTGCGTTCCGAACTCATTATTGCCACTATGAGTTTCTGGTGATGCCATTCGGTTTATCCAATGCACCTGCCGTGTTTATGGATCTCATAAATTGCGTATGCAAGCCATACCTAGACAAATTTGTTATCGTCTTCATAGATGATATCCTAATCTATTCCAAAAGTGAAGAAGAACATGAGCAACATCTTTGACTCATGCTTGAACTCTTGAGACAAGAGCAACTCTATGCCAAATTCTCCAAGTGTGAATTTTGGTTGAAGAAAGTCCAATTTCTTGGTCATATTGTGAGCGATCAGGGTATCAAAGTCGATCTCGCAAAGATCGAAGCCATCAGCAGGTGGGAAACCCCCACTACTCCTACTCATATCCGTCAATTTTTAGGCCTCGCCGGTTACTATCGTAGGTTCATTGAAGGTTTCTCTCTGATTGCACGTCCTTTGACTGCGTTAACTCATAAAGGGAAAAAGTTCATTTGGGCAACCGAACAAGAGTTGGCATTCCAAATCCTGAAGCAGAAGTTAACCACCGCTCCTATTCAGTCCCTTCCCGAAGGCAGTGATGATTTCGTTATGTATTGCGATGCCTCCCGACAAGTTTTTTGGTGTGTAGTGATGCAACAGAAGAAGGTTATTGCTTACGCCTCTCGATAACTGAAGATTCACGAGCGAAACTACACGACTCATGATCTTGAGCGAAACTACACGACTCGTGATCTCGAGCTTAGAGCCATTGTCTTTGCACTCAAACTATGGAGACACTATCTGTATGGAACCAAGAGCACTATCTTCACCCACCACAAAAGCCTCCAACACATATTCGATCAGAAGCATCTGAATATGAGACAGCGTCGATGGATTGAGACATTGAACGACTATGATTGTGAACTTCGTTACCACCCTGGCAAGGCAAATGTTGTAGCCGATGCCTTGAGCCGAAAGGAAAGAATCGTACATCTTCGTGTCCGAGCTCTAAACATCACCATCCACACTAATCTCAATAGCTAGATCCGTGTAGCTCAAGATGAAGCTCTCAAGGAGGAGAATATTGCTCAAGAGCACTTGAACATTCTCGTTTCTCGATTCGAGGTTAAGGAGACTGGACTCCGATATTTTGCCGGAAGAATTTGGGTGCCTAGTTATGGAGATTTACGAAGCCTTATTCTAGATGAAGCTCACAAGTCACGGTATTCGATTCATCCAGGAGCTGGTAAGATGTAACATGACCTCAAGGTTCAATATTGGTGGCCAAACCTCAAAATGGATGTTGCTACGTATGTTGGAAAGTGTTTAACTTGTTCCAAGATCAAGGCCGAACATCAGAGGCCATCCGGATTACTTCAGCAACCCGAAATCCTGCAATGGTGATGGAATTCAACATTTCAACAATGTTTATCAAATCACAAAATCAATTTTATGAGTATTAAGGCAAGCGGAAGCATTATTTCATTTATAATCAAGTGTATATGTTAAACCCTTTTAAATGAATTCCATTATGTGTTATCAAGCCTTGAACATATACTTACAAACTAAAAGAGGGAACAAGAATTTACCTCCTCAATATAGATTGAGGGCTGAAAATGGACAGCAATAGATGAAGAAGATGATGATGAAATCAAGCTTCTAAATTGAAGCCTCAAGTGTACAATACCCCAAGCTATAACCCCAACACTCTTGCCTTTAGTTAGGATTTATTTGACACTTGAATTGAGCTTGTAAAAAAAAATTAGAACCCCCTTATGACCAAAAAAACCTCACGGCCAAACTGGACAGCAGCAAACTATTTGTGCAGTTTTTTAAGCTCTTACATATATTGTTTCACTTGAGAGAATAAGTCTTACCTTGGTACATGAGTTGCCCATGCCTATATGGACTTGTGTAGCCTTAAAAGTAACAAAATAAGACTAGCATGTGAGTCTTGGAGACCCAAAATTCTGCACTATATCTTTTATATATAACAATGTATTTACATATATATAACCTTGATATATATATAAAACATGTATATCTTTTATGTTACTTTTATATTTTATAAACCTTTTATAAAATATTACACAATATAATCATTTAATTTTATAAACAATTATATATAAATTATCCAAATAATTTATCTCAAGTGATAACATTTTAGAAAACCGATTTTCTAAAATCCATGTGTCGCGTATTCACTTAATGATTTAATCATTAAGCTTGAATACGTTTAAGGTGTCGGTAAGCTTGTTATTGGGTATGACCCGACTTGGATCGTAACATATTAGTCACATTAATTAAATATGTCTCTCGGGCATACGAAAAACCTTCAATCTCCCACTTGCACGAGAAACATAAGAAATTAATGCAAGTGACGGACACCACCTAACTACCTTCCATCACCCCCAATATGTTATGACTATGTGCCATTCAATAACATCATCCTTTTCGAGTTCCCATCTCGAATATGAATAGGTGACTCTTTTCATTATATCCTTTCATCCTGGATGTCATGTTAAATCCAAGAGATACAGAGTGATCACTCTCTTTTAGATTTAACTTTATCAGGCCTTAGACATCCGACTCTCAACGAATAAGAGGGAAAAATTCCATCTTGACTACATACGTCCTAAACATATACCTTGCATTATACCTGAGCTCTTCCTTATGAACAACCATATTTCAGAATAGCGAAGGAAAGAATCAAGGCACAATACTAGGTAATTATCCGAACCCAATATATATCTCAGGTCAGAGGATACAATGATATTCACCTTTACTCAAGATTACAAGTGATCTACCACAAAGGCTCTATTTAGTAAGTCTTGAGAGCGGGTCTTCCAATATTTGTATCCCACAAATATCTATGAACCTTGGTTGTAACCTTGCCCCACATTCATCTTGTGAATGTATACCAATCCAAGTTCATAATAGTCTAAACCTCACACTTGTTCTCACAAATGTAATCGACTACGGAATTTAGAATAATTACTTATTCATGGATAAAATATGCAAAATAGGAACTTGACTCAAAATAAATTAATACCATAATTATATTTATGAGTTTGAACAATTTCGTTCCGTTACCATACTTAAAACAGATCATGACCAATCACTAGAATATCGAAGCCCTAGTGCACAAACATGTCCTGCATGTTTTGCTCCATGTAAGAGCTTCGTGAGAGGATCCGCTATATTAAGATCTGTGTGAACTTTGCGAATACATATCTTTCCCTTTTCAACTTCATCCCTTATGTAGTTGAATCTCCGCTCAATGTGACGTGTCTTTTGGTGAGCACGAGGTTCCTTGATTTGAGCAATCGCACCCTCGTTGTCACAAAGGATCTCAAGAGGGTCCTGAATGGAAGGGACTACTCCTAAGTCGTCGATGAATTTCTTCATCCATGCAGCTTCCTGAGCTCCCAATGATGCGGCAATGTACTCCGACTCTGTAGTGGATAATGCAACAACATCCTGTTTTGAACTCTTCCAAGAGACCGCACCTCCATTTAACGTGAAGACATAACCGGACTGTGATCGAGAATCATCTCGATCAGTTTGGAAACTCGCGTCCACGTAACCTTTTACAGCGAGTTCCTCCTCACCAGACCCATATATTAGAAACATATCCTTAGTCCTCCTAAGGTATTTCAATATACTTTTGACAGTAATCCAATGACTGTTTCTTGGGTTATTCTGGTATCTACTTGTCAGGCTTAGAGTGCATGACACATCCGGTCTCGTGCATATCATTGCATACATGATTGACCCAATAGCAGATGCATATGGGACTTTCTTCATTCTCTCCTGTTTATCTTTCGTAGTGGGGCACTGAGATGAACTGGGAAGTGTTCCCTTTTGAATAGGTACCAAACCTTTCTTAGAGTTCTCCATCTTGAACCTTTTCAAGATCTTTTCAATGTATGCACTTTGATTCAAACCTATCAGTTTCTTGGATCTATCCCTGTAGATCCCAATCCCCAAAACGTATTGTGCTTCTCCAAGATCTTTAATGGAGAAGCATTTACTTAGCCAAGTTTTGACACCTTGCATTGCCGAAATATCATTTCCAAATAACAATATATCATCCACATACAGTACAAGGAACATGATAGTGCTCCCAGTAGCTTTCTTGTATACACAAGCTTCATCTCCATTTTTAATGAAGCCAAATTTCTTGGCCTCCTCATTAAAATGATGATTCCACATTCTAGATGCTTGTTTCAATCCGTAGATTGACTTCTTTAACTTGCATTCCTTTTTAGGATATTTCAGATCAACAAAACCTTCAGGCTGAACCATATAGACATCTTCCTCAAGATGTCCATTTAGGAAGGCGGTCTTGACATCCATTTGCCATATTTCATAATCATAATGAGCAGCAATGGCAAGTAATATCCTAATAGACTTTAGCATTGCCACAGGCGAAAAAGTTTCATCATAGTCAACCCCTTGAGTTTGAGTGAAACCTTTTGCTACAATTCTAGCTTTATATGTATCCAAGTTTCCATGTATGTCGGTTTTCATTTTGAAAAGCCATTTACAATCCACTAGCCTTGATCCAGTAGGTTGTTCAACAAGTTCCCAAACTTGATTGTCATACATGGATTGCATCTCAGCGTTCATGGCTTCCTGCCATTTATCCTTATCAATCCTTGATAAAGCATCTTAGTAGTTTGTTGGTTCATCCAAATCAACCACATAGCAACCATCCATGAGAAACCCATATCTCTTAGGAGGATTACTAATCCTACCAGATCTGTGAACGTCTTGTGTATTTTGATCATCCATTTGATCACTCTCAACATTTTCATGTTGAGTGCTAGTGTCAGCCAATTGTGTATCATCTACTTGATCTTGAACCTCTTCAAGATCTATCTTCTTTTCACTATTTCCTTCCATTAGGAACTTAGTTTCAAGGAATTCCACCTTCCGAGCAACAAATACATTCTGCTCGGATGGATCATAGAAATAATATCCCATATCATCCTTGGGATATCCTATGAAGATACACTTCATGGATCGAGCATTCAACTTATTAGGGACGTAACGCTTAGGATAAGCTTCACATCCCCATACCTTTAAGTATGATAGAGATGGAGGTTTTCCAAACCACATCTCATGAGGTGTTCGTTCCACTTTCTTGGTTGGGGCCATATTTAAAATACGAGCCGCGGAGCATAGACAATAACCCCAAAATGATAGAGGTAACGAGCTTCTAGCCATCATAGATCGAACCATATCCATTAGGGTTCGGTTCCTCCTTTCGGAAACTCCATTAAGTTGTGGTGTCCCGGGTGGAGTAAGTTGCGAGATAATCCCACAACTTCTAAGATGATCTTGGAAAGCATCGCTTATGTATTCACCTCCTCTATCGGTACGAAGTACCTTGATTGTCTTATTGAGTTGATTTTGTACTTCGTTTTGATATTCCTTGAATGCTTCAAAAGTTTCGTCCTTATGTCTTAACAAGTAGACATATCCGAAATGACTGAAGTCATCAATGAAAGTAACGAAGTATCTTTCACCACCCCTAGTTATGGGCTTAAAGGGTCCACATACATCCAAATGTATTAATCCCAATAAGTCCTTAGCCCTTTCATAGGTCCCTTTGAAAGGTGCTTTAGTCATTTTGCCTTGTAAACAAGATTCACATACATCAAACGAGTCCAGTTCATTTGATTTCAAAAGTCCATTCTTTTGAAGTGTATGCATTCGATTCTTGTTTATGTGACCAAGGCGACAATGCCATAAGTAGGAATCACTCAAATCCCTTTTGAGCTTCTTGGTGTTTGCATGGTATATTGAGCTATTGTATGATGTGTCATTATGAACCAATTCATAAATACCATTTGAAGGCGAGGCCTTAAAATAGAACACATTATCTAAAGAAACATGGATATCATCATTAATGAAATTAAGATTAAAACCACATTGTTTCAAACGGGATACAGAAATAATGTTTCATGATAATTCGGCTGCATACAAAACATTTTTCAAAATAAGCTCCAAGCCACTTGGAAGCTTTAAAACAAAGTCTCCATGAGCTTTCACTTGCACCCTTGCTCCATTACCCATGAAGAGACTTGTTGTTCCCGCATTTTTATTACTTCTTTTGAACCCCTGCAAAGAATTGCAAATATGAGTTCCACATCCTGTGTCTAATACCCATGTATTAGAAGAAGTAATACTAAGCTCAATGTATACCATATATACATTACCTGAGGTTTGCCCTGCATCCCTCTTTTCTTTTAACTCCTTGAGGTAGACCGGGCAGTTGCGTTTCCAGTGACCTATTTCACCGCAACCAAAGCACGGATCTTCCTTGGGGTTAGCCTTTCCGGCAACCTTTTTCTTCTTGTTGTTGTTGGTTAGGGTAACCATCTTCCCCTTTCCCTTGCCCTTGCCTTGGTAGGCAGGTCCTTTCCTCTTAGCCACCTTCGGCTTAGAAGTGTTATTGTTTTTGGACCCGCCTTCATTGATCGTAAACACGGGTGAAGCCCTTTTACCCATGCTTGCCTCTGCCGTCTTAAGCATGGCATGTAATTCGCCAATGCTTTTATCCCATCCATTCATGTTGTAATTCATTACAAATGTGTCAAACCTCTTTGACAAGGAATTAAGGATAAGGTCCGTGGCTAATTCATTAGACACGTTGCAGTTTAGACGGTTCGCTTGATCAATTAGGCTTTTCATCTTAAGGACATAAGATGAAACGGATTGGGAGTCATCCATCCGACATGCATGAAGCGCTCGAACCGTTTCGAAGCGCTCGACACGATCTTGTTGAAGGAACATCTCCTCCAACTGAGTGATCATGTCATATGCACTATGATGCTCAGAATCCTTTTGAAGTTCGGGTATCATAGTCCCAAGCATGAGGCAAGAAACTTGCACCGAATCGGTGCAATATTTCTCCCAATAAGCCATGCCTTTCGTATCATTCTCGTCCGGTTGATCGGGAATGGGGTCTTCCAACACATACGCCCTATCCTCAAGTTTGAGGACAATTCTTAGATTACGGAACCAATCCATGAAGTTCGTATGGTTGAGTTTTTCCTTTTCGAGGATTGACCTCAACGATAGGTTGTTAAAGTTTATTGGTGCGTTCGGAATGTTGTTGTTATTATTGGCGGCAATCTACAAATTTAACAAAGTTGTTTAAGTATTAAGTTTAATTTAACAATCAATACCCTTTAAATCCAATTGATATTTATTAAATTTTAGAATCCAACGGTAAACCAAATTTCGGTTGGGTGACCTTTATCCCGTCATTTGATTTAGCTAGGTAGTCATTGTATGACAATTGCAATCCTTTTGCAACTTCTAAGTTATGGGATCATGCAATCCTTTTGCATGGCATATTATCCCATCAACGCCTATTTTATCATGCTTCGGTGACCCTAAGTTCATGATTTCCAAATCAAGTCGTCTTACTTGTGTAAACTTGTAATATTAACATACAAGTGGTTAGGTGACCTTTATCCCACAAGCATGCGAATTTCACCTTAATCATATTAGTTTATTCATGACGGTTAGGTGACCTTTATCCCATCATGAGTTCCCTAATATGTCTAAGTGTCACACAAAAGGATAGCGTTTAACTTGTTTACCTTGTTAGTTAAAGGGATTTTAAGTTTTCATTATTTCTAGTTTGAGAAAACTTTTATGCCATACACCAACATGAATTTAGTGTATGGTACATTTGAAATCCATTTTCATGTCATATAATTTAGCCAATTACTTGATATAAACCATTTTATATGTGATCATTTTCTTGTTCTTAATAACCATTTATTAAGGTCTTTAGCCACTTTTAATTTAACCAATTAAATTTGTCGTTTTGCATGTTGTTAACATGTGTGATAACTTATAGTAATCAAACAACACAACCATGCATGCAAAACAATCATGTCCACAATCAAGCCTTTTGGTAAGCATTTTGTTTAGCTGAAAACAAAATGCCACCGGGTAATGGGTCATAACACAAAGTAGGAGATTTTACCACTCCCACTTAATCTTGCATCCAAGTAGATTCTTCTTGTGTTCTTCCTTTGACTCCATCTTTTCATCTTCATTTTTATAAAAAATATATCCTAATACATTTTCTAAAAAAAATGAAAATACAACCTAATCTATTTTACATGCCAAATATAAAATAAATTACATAACCAAATGAATATTATTACAAACCAATTGAATGAATAATTACAACCATATTGAAATTAACAAATCAACCAAACAAACATTCATTCAACCACAAGGTCTTGGCTATGATTGTGAACAACAACGTATGAACAAAATATGAACCAAATGGCAAACCAAAACCTATTTTGGAGCCCCAATAATTCGGCCTAGACCTCAACCCACCCAAAACCAATAATTTTTGCATTCTATTATCATGCATGTACATAAAATGTAAAGTTATGGTGAGTTCAAAAACCATCTCGAAGCATATTTCAAGACTTCGGCTCTAGATACCATTGATGGAATTCAACATTTCAATAATGTTTATCAAATCACAAAACCAATTTTATGAGTATTAAGGCAAGCGGAAGCATTATTTCATTTATAATCAAGTGTATATGTTAAACCCTTTTAAATGAATTCCATTATGTGTTATCAAGCCTTGAACATATACTTACAAACTAAAAGAGGAAACAAGAATTTACCTCCTCAATATAGATTGAGGGCTGAAAATGGACAGCAATAGATGAAGAAGATGATGATGAAATCAAGCTTCTAACTTGAAGCCTCAAGTGTGCAATACCCCAAGCTATAACCCCAACACTCTTGCCTTTAGTTAGGATTTCTTTGACACTTGAAATGAGCTTGTAAAAAAAATTTAGAACCTCCTTATGACCAAAAAAACCTCACGGCCAAACTGGACAGCAGCAAACTATTTGTGCAGTTTTTTTAAGCTCTTACATGTATTGTTTCACTTGAGAGAATAAGTCTTAGCTTGGTACATGAGTTGCCCATGCATATATGGACTTGTGTAGCCTTAAAAGTAACAAAATAAGACTAGCATGTGAGTCTTGGAGACCCAAAATTCTGCACTATATCTTTTATATATAACAATGTATTTACATATATATAACCTTGATATATATATAAAACATGTATATCTTTTATGTTACTTTTATATTTTATAAACCTTTTATAAAATATTACACAATATAATCATTTAATTTTATAAACAATTATATATAAATTATCCAAATAATTTATCTCAAGTGATAACATTTTAGAAAACCAATTTTCTAAAATCCAAGTGTCGCGTATTCACTTAATGATTTAATCGTTAAGCTTGAATACGTTTAAGTTGTCGGTAAGCTTGTTATTGGGTATGACCCGACTTGGATCATAACATATTAGTCACATTAATTAAATATGTCTCTCGGGCATACGAAAAACCTTCAAATGGAAGTGAGAAGGAATAACAATGGATTTCATCACGAAGCTACCGAAGACCGTCTTACCAAATCTGTACACTTCCTAGCCATGAAGGAAACTGATACGATGGAGAAACTCGTGCAACTATATATAAAGGAAGTTGTATCTCGACACGGTGTACCCTTATCGATTATTTCAGACCGATACGCCCGTTTTGCTTCTAGATTTTGGCGTTCTTTACAAGAAGCTTTGGGAACACATTTAGATATAAGTACTGCGTATCACCCGCAAATCGACGGACAGAGCAAACGCACGATTCAAACCCTGGAGGACATGTTGCGTGCTTGTGTAATTGATTTCGGAAAGGCTTGGGAAAAGCATTTGCCGCTGGCCGAATTCTCTTACAATAATAGCTATCATGCAAGCATTAAGGCCGTACCTTTCGAAGCCTTGTTTGGCCACAGATGTCGTTCTCCTATCTGTTGGGCCGAAGTAAGTGAAAAGCAACTCACCGGACCCGAACTCGTCCATGAAACAACCGAGAAGATTGTTCAAATTCAAGCAAGGCTCAAGATGGCCCGTGATCGTCAAAAGAGCTTTGCCAACCTTAAGCGTAAAGCTCGCGAATTCCAAATAGGTGACCGGGTGATGTTGAAAGTCTCACCTTGGAAAGGTGTAATCCATTTCGGAAAGCATGGGAAGCTAAATCTGCGATATATTGGTCCTTTTGAAGTCTTGGAGCTTGTTGGACCCATTGCTTACCGTTTGGCTCTTCCGACACAGTTGAGTACAGTTCATCCCACTTTCCATGTGTCGAATCTGAAAAAATGTCTTGCTGAACCAGAACTTGTCATACCACTTGAGGAGCTTACGACTGATGACAAACTCCACTTCGTGGAAGAACCTGTTGAAATTATGGACTGTAAGGTCAAAACCTTGAAACGCAACAAGATTCCAATCTTCCGAGTCCGTTGGAATGCTAAACGAGGACCCGAGTTTACTTGGGAACGAGAGGATCAGATGATGCAGAAGTATCCTCACCTCTTCACAACTCTACCATCTACCTCAGCTTAAAATTTTCAGGACAAAATTTTCATTAACAGGTGGGTAATGTAACGACTCGACTTCTTCGACTTACTTTTGTGCTTGTTACTTTCAACGAAACTGCGTATTTGTGCGTACTGTGTTAGTTTATAATCTGGGATCTTATTTCATGATTAATTACTTTCATTAATACCATACAACGTGCCATTATGTACTTAGTTACTTAACTTGATCCCCGAATGCTTTTATGACCGTTAGTGTCACTTGACGTTTAGAACGAGCTATGTGTTTTGGTACACGTTTAATTTTTAACGTAATTGGAATATTACGACTACGTAATACTTATTGTTTTTTCCTAATAACAATTACTTGGGTTTTTGGCTGCTTAATTACGCTTAGAAATTTATTTATGCTCACTAGTTAGTCTTGTTAGACTTTCTTCCTTCTTGGATTTTAGCCCACCCTACTCTAGCTAATGGACTATTTAATTAGCCCAATTTTAATAAGTTTATGACCCATATAAATATAAGACAAATACCCATTAATAAGAGCCAACATACTAGCATTTTTGCTCACCATAATCACAAATGTTGCATGGGATCCTAACAACTAGCACCACCTTTAGATCACCACTAACCAAAAAGCAAAAAGGTATCCCCCTTGTCCCCCCTAAACCCCACGGCTACCACCACCAATCCTCACTATAAATATCAAGCAAATCTCACCCATTTTACACTTGATCTCATTCACATTTTACACACACTAACTCCCTAATTCTCTCTCTAGTCTTTCTCACTCTAAAAAGTGTAAGTTTTAAATTTTCTTCTTCTTCTTTTCTTCTTCAAAGCATCGACTTCATCATCATCATACAAGGATCAAGCTTTTTAGCTTCTTGATCTTGTTATATCTTGAAGATTCAAACTTTGATTTGAATCCTTCAAGAACATGAAAGATTCAAGCTTTCTATTTTTGAATCTTCATTACTTTGTTGGATCTAAGTTTTCTAGCTTATGATCCCTTTATTTTGTTAAAAAGATCAAAACTTGTGTTTATGATCTTCATGAAACTTGAAGATCTAGCCTTTTGCTTTAAGGATCTTCAAGAAAATTTTAGATCCAAGCTTTCTAGCTTAGGGTTTCATTATTTTGTTAAAGATCTTAGCTTTTTAGCTTATGGTCTCATTACTTTCACTAGATCTTAGCTTTCTAGCTTATGGTCTCATTAATCTTGTAAAGATTCAAGCTTTTTAGCTTAGGGTTTCTTAATGTTTGAATATCTAAGTTATTATTGTAGATCTCACTTGCTTGGAACCTTTTTATGATTTTTATGGTGATAAAAATCAAGTCTTCATCATCTTATATTATGAAGATGCATAAACTTATGTCAAAAGGACAAAGGTTGAAGCTTTATTGTGTTTATGCAATAAAGAGACAACCTTGATGTTCAAAACTTATAGAATATTAACTTTTACTCTTAGTTGTGTGTTGGTGGTTAAAACTTGGTCAAAGTGATGCTAAAACATCAAAGAGTTGTACACTTGAAGCTTACACGTATCAAGGATGAGAACCGTGATGAGCATCAAGCACCAAGAAACCCACCGGAGCACTTGTTTGCTGTTTTTAGGGGTCTGATCAGACTCCTAGGACTTCTGGAGATTTGATTTTCAGATATTTCGGTTTGAGTATATGATGTTTCATTTAGGACTCGCCTAAATCCGATATACGGTCTAGGATTTATAGCCTTCCGAAAGTCACTACACCGTTATAATGACGTGCTGAAAAATTCTGACCTACTGGCGCTTGAACCGTCGTCACGGTCAAACGACATCGAGTTAGGATCTAAAAATTGGACAGCGGTTAGAGGACTCACATACGGAGGCTTGGCCACTGACCACGCATCCTTTCAGTTTGTATAGAGGTCATAGCAGCTGTCCGAATTCAGCCTTTGTTTCGATCTCTATTCTTGTTGAAAACTTACTTTAGCTTTTACGAATGATGATGATGATGATAATACTTAAGACTTAATTTATTCACTTTTAAACTTTTGGGGACAATATACTGACTTAGTGACCTTTGACTTAGGTTGACGACCTTTCAGACCGACTTACTACTTGCATACTTTTCATATCGACTTTTACCGCACATTCACTGTGAGTTATAGCTTCCCTTTTTACTTTACTATTTTTGGGACTAAGAATACATGTGCTTTTAATGTTTTACAAACTAGACACGAGTACTTAAACTTTATATATGTGTGGGTGATATAACGGCACAAAGATTCCCCTTAGCACGGTAACGTTTAATCATTGGTTTTTGAACCGGTGAACGCGAATATTAGATATGGATCCATAGGGTTTGACATCCCCACTCGGGCTAGTCGCGCTAGTATTTAATGGGTGGTTAATACTTTGAGAACATACGCACTCGCCAAGTGTACTTTTAGGGGGTATTATTACGTTAAGTTAGTTACCGGGTGCCCACGGTTAAGCATATACTTTTCATATTGTTCTGAATATAAAATCTCGTGGTCTACATTACATTACTGATTACAAACAAACTATAGCTCACCAACATTCGTGTTGACCTTTTAAGTGTGTATTTCTCAGGTGCTTAGACGTTGTTGATTACGCTGTTAGACTTGCTGTCTTGGTGTTATAGACTTGCTGTTACAGACTCGCCGTGTTAGACTTCCGCTGCATTACTTAGAGATGTCTCAATCATGGAACTTTTATTTTGCATTCGCAAATTATGTTATTTTGAATAATGGCTTTGTAACGACCTTTGAGTCACGTTATCTTTTGTAAAATGTTATCTTTTCATGAATGCAAAACTTATTTTAAAACAACATGTAGTATTATACCGTGTAATGGATCTGTTGTTGACGATTCGTACATGATGGTTTTGTACGGGGCGTCATAGACATACTTTTCACTACCCAACCAGAACTCCGAGAGTCTAGAGATAAGTAGGTCTGTGCAATTGGCTCATCCAACCAGATCTACACCATTCCAATCTTAGCTTTAACATAAGCATAATTACCTTTCTCTAGCCCAGAATAATATCTTGGTCAACATTTCCTTGATCTGCATACTCCGGATATCCTTTCACTTTCTCTATTTTTCCTCAATTAGGACCATTAGCTAAAACCACTACTATCCTTTATCTAGGTAATTTAACCTGAGACAATTATCAACTTGATCTTCAATTCATTAAGCCATTCAAAAGTACAGCCCTAGGTTAACTTACACCTTCTACCATTAGAAAGTTAAAAGTAAATGTAAAATATAAATAATAAACCACTGTTCGCTACTCTGATCAGCTAATTCTGATGCCCTGCGACCTAACGACACCGCACGAATAAAACCGTCCATTTCGGTCATATCAAGACCCAACTTTGTTTTACAAAAAACATGACATAAATTTTTTTTCAGTACACTGGGACGGCGTCCAGTAACAAAGGGATCAGGACGGTGTCCAAAAATGGGACGGCGTCCAGTAACACTAAAATGGTCTGTGACTGGAACACACCAATCCACATTATACTGGACAGTGTCCAGAAGACTGAGACGGTGTCCAGCAGACCTGACCTGGTCTTTTTCTTCACAAAACAAGTTTTAGCACTTCAAATCCCCACCCAACTGCTTTTTAACAATCACATCAAGTTTTACACCAACAGAACGTTATATAAAAGTGTTTACACCACAAAATGGGCTCAACGACCCTTGGGACTCCAACGACCTATTACATACAAATAAGTAGCTAATTCGACCCAAAAGAGTTTAATTTCCAAATGAACTACGAGCATGATGTTTGGGGATAAACTACCCAATCCTAGGTCGAATCCAAAAGTAATCCAAGCAAGCATCAAAAAGTTAAATCATTTAAATCCTGAGCATACCCTTACCACGTCCGGTTCCGAACCTAAAAATATAAACAACGAGAGGGTAAGCTAATTGCTTAGTGAATGCAATACTTATACGCATACATACATAATTCAGTCACTTGCATACACCTACACAAACAACGCATATCATTAGCAAATCACATAATCATATAATCAAACGTACAAAGTTAATAAAACTCACACAACCCAATATACACAATGTCGACAATCAACTCGATTGTGGCCGACGAAAAGTGTAACCGAAATGTTAACACTTACCAACACATCACAACGCGTACGTGGCCGACGAAGAGCGGTAGGTCAAATATTAACCACTCACCACTAAACACCATGAGGCCGATGAAAAGTGCAACCGAACTATTAACACTTACCTCATTCACAAAGATGGTCGACGAAAAGCGAAACCGCGCGGTAAACACTTACCATCCTCCGATAAGTGGCCAACGAAGAGAGAATCCTAACGGATAACACTCACCACTTACCCCAACACACATGTGGTCAACGAAGGCGGTAGGTCAACGTTAACCACTCACCACATGCCTCAACCCCAATTGTGGCCAACTAAGAGTTAATCCTTTCGGACATCACTTGCCACATAACGCAAACCAAATATAGCCAACGAAGAGCTATCCCTACAGATATAACTCACTATATTTCCTAACCCAATTGTAGCCCACGTAAGTGAACCCTAACGAATATCACTTGCCACATTGCATGCAAGCAACCAAATTACATACATACACGTATAAATATTCCAGTCACTTCGATTACTCGAAGAGCCAAACCCGCTTGAGCCCCTAGTCGTCCAAATGCAAATCACCTAAGTAATTTACAAATAAATAAGCTAAACACTCTAGCTTATACCCAAAACACCATAAGTGCAATTTTGACCCATTTGCACTTACTTCCATTTTGACTAAGTCAAAACTCGCCCAAATCACCCATAATCACAATTAACTAGTGATTATGTTCCAACACCACATTTTACTCAATGTTTCATCATCAAAACACTTACTTGCATCATTTTGACACAAAACCCATTTTGACCTAATCTTAAGTCAAAACACCAATTTTGCAAGCTTACACCTTTAATCACTTATAACCTAAGTTAACTAGTGACTTTAATACCCAATATTCAGTTTAATTACAATAAAGTCATGATGCTACACTAACTTGCTTCTACCATTAGTAATTATAGAAATTCATTTAAGGAATATGTCAAGTCAATTTTTTAAAAATATTGCCTCAGTTTGATTAAGGGTCATCACTCCTCTACGTCATTATATTTCTTATAGGTTTATTGCGTTTAATTACTACTTAATGGAATTGTTCAACTCTAAATGTTGAACTATTCAGCATTCAGTGCAATTTTTCAGACCTCTGAATGAAAATATGGTGCTGATTCAACATTCAATGTTGAGATATTCAGAGCTGAAATACTCTCTTAATCATTAAGCACATAAACTTTATGTATTATGCTTTTTAAGTTATATCAAGACTAGTAATTGTTAGGACCCCGGAAAGTGTATATTGTTAATGTGACACAGGCTTAATAGATGGTTCCTTAGAAGAGGGCTATCTAAGGAACCTTCGTAGTCCTAATTAGATAGTCATTGCATTGTAACTGAGTTTAAGAAGCCGTGGAATGTAAATTTACCGATTCTCTCTAATACCAAATCTATTCTTCACCTTACCGAGTCTCATTCTATCAATCACATCTTCAATTCTCACTATGATCTGACCTATCATTTGGTATCAGAGCATTCAGGGAGTGATATTACATCACTATATCGATCCAGAGATTGGAAATTACAGAATCTGAACACACTCGGTTAGATTGAATCACATTCGGTATCATCAAATTTGATTATATAACGTTTAGATTCATATGATTAGATCATCAAAGGTTTATTAAGTGTATTAGAAAGTGTTTCGATCATCATTACAGCTTTACAACAACAATTATGGAGATTCAAGCTATTTTTTAGAGTTCGTGGCTAAAACTCTATATTTTAATCAATTCAAGCTTGTTTCTGTGTTTAAGTTAAGATCAGTGGATTTAGTTTAGTTTGTGAGGTGATTTGGCAACTAATTAACGGTTTAATTTCATCAATTCATCAATTTTTTGTGATTTGATACTCATTCGGTATCTCAACTGCCATATCGAGTCTGCTTCATCTCTTAAATTCATTTAAAGTGTTGTAGATTGTGGAGTGTTTCAGATTCAATCACATTCGGTTTGATCAAACGAAGCTAATTCAAGTGGTTCAAGCAGTTATTCGTTGGATTTTCTTAGTTTCATACTTAGACTCGGTTTGTCAACTGCTACAGTTGACATTCGGTATCAACACACTCGGTTTCATTGATATCTTTCCTGTTACAAACTTGTTTCCTTGTGCAGCAAGGTTACCGAATTTGATTCAAAGTGTTAAGCATTGGATTGAATTCATCTGTTGGTATTTTTACAGAATCTGGTTACCGAACCAGATACCGAAACCGAATCTCATATATACTTGATAAATTTTGGGGTTTAAGTGTTCTAAGGCTTTAAATTCTGTATTTACCGAATCTTTACCGAATCTGTGTGAGATACTTGTCATTCTTATTAGTTTCTGATACAAAATCTGATATACCGAATCTGCTACAGTACCGAACCAGATACCGAATCTGACATTTTGTTAGATTTTTCTGAACCATAATCTTGGAATTTGTGATTTACCAAATCTTTACCGAATCTACCCCAGATTTTTTCAATATGTCTACTCAAGATAAATTGATCATTGGATCAGATTCCAAATCTCGAGTGTTGTTTGATGGTAAGTACAACCAGTGGCTTCATCGTATCACTCAGTACATAGACTACAAGAGTGAGAAGGCAAAGAATATATGGGCTTCTTTGAAAGAAGGTCCAGTTACTGAATTCCCTCCAAAAACTGGTATGCCAATTCCAGTCTATGAACTTTCTGGAGAGAAACGTGAAAGAGCTCAGGGTGATGTTGAAGCTAAAAATATCACCATGCAAGCCATCCCGTATGAGTTGTGTGAAAATGTTGATAGCAACACTACTACTAAGGACATATGGGATGAGATCAAAATACAACAAGAAGGTTATGACGTGTCTGATGTCACCAAACTGAATAAGGCTCTAGGACTTTATGAAGATTTCAAGCAGGAACCTGAAGAACTTCTCAAGGAAACCTATCGACGTTTCAATGGTATTCTTAATGAGTTGAAAAGGTGCAAGAGATTGATAGGCTAAATATTCATGAGCTTGTTGGAGTCCTGATGCATTATCAACCAGCGGTGTCTAAACTTCAAGAAGAAAGGAAAGAGTCTTCTCCAGGTGATCCACTTGCCCTCATTGCTAAGAAGAAGATCAAATCTTACACCACTTCCAAAAGTTTATCTAAGAAAGTGCTTGTTGAAGAATCAACTGATTATGAAGAACTCAACCTTTTAGATGTTGATTATTCTCACCTTCAACTAGTCAAGATGGCTACTATGTTCACTAAAGCCTTGAACAAGTACAAGTTTAAAGGAAAATCAAGTAATCAATGCAAGAATTCATCTTCTTCCTCCTACTACAAGAAACCTGATTCATCAAAACATCAATATGCTGATGATTCCAAAAAGGATGATTCAATCTATTATAATTGTGGCAAAGTTGGCCATTTCTCCCGTGAGTGCAAAATACCTAAGAAGAAGGACGCAACTTACTACAAGAAGAAAATGTTGATGGCAAAGGTTATGGAAACTGGGGGAGAGTTGAAATCGGTTGATGATACTTGGTTCAACTGGACGGATGATTCAGAATCCAAGGTGGAACATGCTAATGTCTGCAAGGTGACCAAGCTTATCAAAGCAAAGGAAGCAATGGAAAATTCTGACTCAACATCTGATGATGATGAGGTACAATTTACTGAGATCCCAACTAGTTTTGTGAAAATGCAAAATGACATGATGAAGAATTTAGTCTCAATGTCAAAGGATGTAAAAGGTTTAAAATCTGAAAACAAAGTTTTAAAAGAGAAAATCAAACTTAATGAGACTAAATCTTCTTCATCATCCAATTCAAAATCGGAAGTGAAACGATTGAGAACCCAACTCAGCTCCATGGATACTGAGTTGGAAGAACTAAAAAAGTCAATACTTCCAATTAAGATTGAAAGAACGGATTATCGTTTGAAATCTGAACGTCTTGAGAAAGTTCAATTCTTAGAAAAAGATCTTTCCGACCTTAAAGAAAAACATGAACCCACAATTTTCAAGTTAAACAAGAAAACCATTCAATTGGAAGAAACCATAATTAAAAAGAAATATGAAATTTCACTATTCACTAAAGATTCTCTTCAAATGAAAGCTCAACTTGCTCGATAAGAGGAAAAACTCTATCGAGCAGAGCAATCGAAAGCTATCATTAACATGGAACTTTCAAAGCAAACAATCTTTATGAATTTACCGAAAACAATTCATGGTGATAAGTGGGGGGTTGGGTATGAAGATCCCAAGACATTGGATGATATTTCCAAAAAGATTCATGGATTATATCATTCTGATTATTTTCAAAACCTGGTTTACCATATCATTTTGTGCATTCGTCATATGCTGATTTTGATAATGTGATTAATAATCGTTCTATAGGTTGAATGTGGGTTAATGCACTAAACGATAAACTTAAGTATGATTAACCAAAAGAATATGTTTTGATGATGACACATACATATGCATACGTGATGACTGACATCTTAACATAAAACACGCAAGATCACTAATCCATAGTTTATCTTGCAAACGACCAAGTCAAACATAAGCTAAAGAATGAAATTAAAAGATCATCTAAACACACGGTCAAGGTACGATCGACCGCATAGTCAACCGTGAAACCCCAAACTAAATTGCAACGCAGTTTTATGAAATCGAGTTGCACGGTCGCCACCACGGTCAACCGTAGTGCGACCGCAGTTTTCTCTGTTACCGTTTTTGACCAAATAAAGTTTGACTAGTTCCTAACATCTATAATTCATGAAACCTTTCTCAACATGCTTAGAATAGATGCCTTCTCTATACTCAATTGAGATTTGGTCATAAAAACACTAATTGTGATTAATTACGCCTAATGACACTTTAATGACAAATTAACCAAGATTAGGCATAACACATAAGTGTTAATCAACAACTTGTGATCTTAATTCTTATCTAGATATTCTTACTATGATCATCAAGTACCAACACACTTAAGACAATGTCACTAGAACAATAATTGCTATTAGAAATGACTTAGTGATTAATTAAGGCTAAATGAGGAACAATGCTCTCAAGGTTAACTAGTAATGACATGTAATCCTAAAACACACTTAGATACATTTAGGATGGTCACCAAGTCCCAACTAGAGATTGCTCTTCCCTTGTGCATGTGTTGGATGTAGTGACCCGAACTTTTCCATGTTTATATATATATATTAAATGAAATTGTTATTTACATGATTAAGTGTTTCCAACATATTAAACAATCAAACTTGTTAAGACTTGATTAATTGAAATAGGTTTCATATAGACAATTGACCAACCAAGTTGACCGGTGATTCACGAACGTTAAAACTTGTAAAAACTATATGATGACATATATATGGTTATATATATAGTTAACATGATATTATGATAAGTAAACATATCATTAAGTATATTAATAATCTACTACATATGTAAAAACAAGACTACTAACTTAATGATTTTGAAACGAGACATATATGTAACGATTATCATTGTAACGACATTTAATGTATATATATCATATTAAGAGATATTCGTACATCATAATATCATGATAATATAATAATTTAAAATCTCATTTGATATTATAAACATTGGGTTAATAACATTTAACAAGATCGTTAACCTAAAGGTTTCAAAACAACACTTACATGTAACGGCTAACGATGACTTAACGACTCAGTTAAAATGTATATACATGTAGTGTTTTAATATGTATTCATACACTTTTGAAAGACTTCAAGGCACTTATCAAAATACTTCTACTTCACAAAAATGCTTACAATTACATCCTCGTTCAGTTTCATCAACAATTCTACTCGTATGCATCCGTATTCGTACTCGTACAATACACAGCTTTTAGATGTATGTACTATTGGTATATACACTCAAATGATCAGCTCTTAGCAGCCCATGTGAGTCACCTAACACATGTAGGAACCATCATTTGGCAACTAGCATGAAATATTTCATAAAATTTCAAAAATATGAGTAATCATTCATGACTTATTTACATGAAAACAAAATTACATATCCTTTATATCTAATCCATACACCAACGACCAAAAACACCTACAAACACTTTCATTCTTCAATTTTCTTCATCTAATTGATCTCTCTCAAGTTCTATCTTCAAGTTCTAAGTGTTCTTCATAAATTCCAAAAGTTCTAGTTTCATAAAATCAAGAATACTTCCAAGATTGCAAGTTTACTTCCAAGTTTTCTAAATCCATTCCAAGTAATCATCCAAGATCAAGAAACCTTTGTTACTTACAGTAGGTTATCTTTCAAATACAAGGTAACAATCATATTCAAACTTTAATTCAATTTCTATAACTATAACAATCTTATTTCGAGTGGAAATCTTACTTGAAATTGTTTTCGTGTCATGATTCTGCTTCAAGAACTTTCAAGCCATCCAAGGATCCTTTGAAGCTAGATCCATTTTTCTCATTTCCAGTAGGTTTATCCAAGGAACTTGAGGTAGTAATGATGTTCATAACATCATTCGATTCATACATAAAAAGCTGTCTTATTCAACGTTATAAACTTGTAATCACTAGAACATAGTTTAGTTAATTCTAAACTTGTTCGCAAATAAAGTTAATCCTTCTAACTAGACTTTTAAAATCAACTAAACACATGTTCTATATCTATATGATATGCTAACTTAATGATTTAAAACCCGGAAACACGATAAACACCATAAAACTGGATATACGCCGTCGTAGTAAAACCGGGGGCTGTTTTGGTTGGGATAATTAAAAGCTAAGAAGAACTTTGATTTAAAAGCTATACTTCTGGAAAAATGATTTTTCTTATGAACATGAAACTATATCCAAAAAATCATGGTTAAACTCAAAGTGAAAGTATGTTTTTCAAAATGGTCATCAAGATGTCGTTCTTTCGGCGGAAATGACTACCTCTTTCAAAAACGACTTGTAACTTGTATTTCTGACTATAAACTTATACTTTTTCTATTTAGATTCATAAAGTTAAGTTCAATACGAAACCGTGGCCACCAGAATCACTCAAAACGGATTAGAAACGAAGAAATGGCGAGTAAAACAAGATTGATAAAAACTACTCATTTTACCTACGTGAAAGTTAGTAATAAATCTATTCCAACCATAACCTAATCAACTTATATTGTATATTATGTAATCTTGAGATACCATAGACACGTATACAATGTTTCGACCTATCATGTCGACCCATCTATATATATATTGCGGAACAACCATAGACACTCTATATGTGAATGTTGGAGTTAGCTATACAGGGTTGAGGTTGATTCCAAAAAATATATAAATAGTTTGAGTTGTGATCAATACTGAGATACGTATACACTGGGTCGTGGATTGATTCAAGATAATATTTATCGATTTATTTCTGTACATCTAACTGTGGACAACTAGTTGTAGGTTACTAACGAGGACAGCTGACTTAATAAACTTAAAACATCAAAATGTATTAAAAGTATTGTAAATATATTTTGAACATACTTTGATATATATGTATATATTGTTATAGGTTCGTGAATCAACCAGTGGCCAAGTATTACTTCCTGACGAAGTAAAAATCTGTGAAAGTGAGTTATAGTCCCACTTTAAAATCTAATATTTTTGGGATGAGAATACATGCAGGTTTTATAAATGATTTACAAAATAGACACAAGTACGTGAAACTACATTCTATGGTTGAATTATCGAAATCGAATATGCCCCTTTTTATTAAGTCTGGTAATCTAAGAATTAGGGAACAGACACCCTAATTAACGCGAATCCTAAAGATAGATCTATTGGGCCTAACAAACCCCATCCAAAGTACCAGATGCTTTAGTACTTCGAAATTTATATCATATCTGAAGGGTGTCCCGGAATGATGGGGATATTCTTATATATGCATCTTGTTAATGTCGGTTACCAGGTGTTCACCATATGAATGATTTTTATCTCTATGTATGGGATGTGTATTGAAATATGAAATCTTGTGGTCTATTGTTACGATTTGATATATATAGGTTAAACCTATAACTCACCAACATTTTTGTTGACGTTTAAAGCATGTTTATTCTCAGGTGAATACTAAGAGCTTCCGCCGTTGCATACTAAAATAAGGACAAGATTTGGAGTCCATGTTTGTATGATATTGTGTAAAAACTGCATTCAAGAAACTGATTTAGATGTAACATATTTGTATTGTAAACCATTATGTAATGGTCGCGTGTAAACATGATATTTTAGATTATCATTATTTGATAATCTACGTAAAGCTTTTTAAACCTTTATTTATGAAATAAAGGTAATGGTTTGTTTTAAAATGAATGCAGTCTTTGAAAAATCTCTCATATAGAGGTCAAAATCTCGCAACGAAATCAATTAATATGGAACGTTTTTAATTAATAAGAACGGGACATTTCAGTTGGTATCCGAGCGTTGGTCTTAGAGAACCAGAAAATTTGCATTAGTGTGTCTTATCGAGTTTGTTAGGATGCATTAGTGAGTCTGGACTTCGACCGTGTTTTCTTTAAAAATGATTGCTTAACATTTTTGTTGGAAACTATATATTATTAACATGTATATATTATGTGATATATTAATCTCTTAACATGTTTGATATTGTGTGATAGATGTCTACCTCTAGCACAAATTCCATTGACTCACCTAATAATAACGAAGAGTCGAATATATATTGGACTGATTCACAAGTTCCCGAAGAGGAACCGGAAGAAGAATCAGAACCGGAAGAAGAATCAGAACCGGAAGAGGAGGAACCGGAGGAGGAAATAGAACCGGTGGGGGAAATAATAAAACGGTTAAGTAAAAGAAAATCCTCAACCAACCGACCAAGGTTAATTATGGTCAATGGTGTTTCCGCCAAGGAAGTAAAATATTGGGAGGATTACCAATTCTCCGATGAATCGGATTCCGAAGAGAATTCCGATGATGTTATAGAAATTACCCCAACTGAATTTAAAAAGGCAAAAGAAAATAATAAGGGAAAGGGCATAAAAATAGAGAAATCTAATTCCAACCCCGATGAACTTTATATGTATCGTCAACCCCCGAAGTCCTTAAGTTGTAACAATGATCCGGGAACCTCTAAACCACCAGGTTTTTCTAAACCGTTGTGGAAAATGACAGCTAGTATTAGGGGAACATCATATATCCCTAGAAACTTGGCAAAACGAACCAAAACCGAAGAAGAAGAAACGAGCGAGTCGGAATAAGATAGTTGTATTCGTATGGTGTAATATATAATATAGTGTGCTTATGCTTTATGATATATGTAAAAATTGCTTGTATTAATAAGTATTTTTTTTTATGAATCTAACTCTTGTCTATTTTACAGTATAAAAACACAAAATGGGTAGACAACCCAATATTTTAAGAGACCTACCCGGAGACATGATTTATGAAATCTTGTCTAGAGTCGGTCAGAATTCTTCGGCACAACTATTTACGGCCAAATCAGTTTGTAAGACATTTGAAGAACGTTCCAAGAATGCCTTGGTTTATAAGAGACTTTCGTTTGAAAGATGGGGGATATCACATTAGGAAACCCATAAGTTACGATGTGTTTACTTTGACGCATATATTGCGGGGAACCCAAGTGCTATTTTACGCAACGGGTTAAGAAATTATTTTGACTCAATGTATCCGAACATAGGACTTCATGATTTAGAAAAAGCGGCTAACATGCAACATAAAGAAGCATGTTATGCTTACTGTTTAGTAACGTTCGCTTCTCACCAAAGTGAGAACAAGAACATCGGGCTACAACTATTCAACAAAACATTTCCACAAGTAACGGACTCAGTAGTTGGGGTGAGAAACAAGGCTTTTAGATTGTTACAGGACTGTTGGACATTACGTAACCCTCGTCCCTTTGACGACGTTACAACACGCTGTCTTATCAACGGCCATAACGGTTATGTTCCACAAGACCAAGGATGGGAAGTAGTCCTAGTAAAACCAGAATGCATGACTTGTTTCTGGACGTATGAATTACGTGTCTTTATTGCCTTTGCTAAACGACTTGTGTACTAGCTAGAATTATCTTCACAACTATCTTGTATCAAAGTTATTGTGTGCTATATTTCATGCTTTATGTAAAATAAGCGGTATTGTAAGTTTGTAAAATATTGTATAAAAGTTTGAACGCGAAATATTATTATATTCAGTTTTTCATATAGAATTGTAGTAGTTGAATTGTATATTAGCTACTAAGTATGAACTTAACGGGTAGGTACTACCCAAATTTAAACTTATAAAATGCTAATATGAAGAAAAAGCTTTTATAAATGAGTTCATATTATGCTACGAAATACTATTAACTACTCTTAATATTCTGTATGATTAACTTGTTCCATTTGACTATTTTGAAGGAAATGGCACCGACTACTCGACACACCGTGAATATGAATGAAGAGGAATTCCGTACTTTTCTAGCTTCAAACATAGCCACAGTACAGGCTGCGCTACATACCAATAATAACCTTGGATCTAGCAGTACAGGAAATCGTGTAGGATGCACCTACAAAGAATTCACTGCCTATAAACCTTTGGAATTTGATGGAACCGAAGGACCGATCGGATTGAAATGGTGGACCGAGAAGGTAGAATCAGTGTTTGCCATAAGTAAGTGTACTGAAGAGGACAAAGTGAAGTACGCTACGCATACCTTCACAGGTTCTGCGTTAACATGGTGGAATACCTATCTAGAGCAAGTGGGACAAGATGATGCTTACGCACTACCGTGGTCAGCATTCAAGCACTTGATGAACGAGAAGTACCGTCCCAGAACCGAGGTCAATAAGCTCAAGACAGAACTTAGAGGGTTACGAACCCAAGGATTTGATATTACCACGTACGAAAGACGATTCACAGAATTATGCCTATTGTGTCCGGGAGCGTTCGAAGATGAGGAAGAGAAGATCGACGCGTTTGTGAAAGGATTACCGGAAAGAATCCAAGAAGATATAAGTTCACACGAGCCCGCCTCCATACAACAGGCATGTAGAATGGCTCACAAACTAGTGAACCAGATTGAAGAAAGAACTAAAGAACAGACTGCTGAAGAGGCCAATGTGAAGCAAGTAAAAAGAAAGTGGGAGGAAAACGGTGATAAGAATCACCAATACAACAACAACAGCAATTACAACAATAATCGCAACAATTATCCCAACAATCGCAACATCAATCGCAACTACAACAAATGGCCCAACAACAATAACAACAACAACAACAACAACAGCAACTACAACAATCATCCCAACATCAATAACAACTGCAACAACAACAATCAGAAGCAGCTATGCTAAAGGTGTGAAAAGTATCACTCGGGGTTCTGCACCAAATTTTGCAACAAGTGTAAAAGAAATGGTCATAGCGCGGTGAAGTGTGAGGTCTACGGACCAGGTGTTAACAGAACAAAAGGAACAAATGGTGTCGGAACGAGTAATGGCGGAGCAAGTAGTGTCGGAGCAAGTTATGCCAATGTAGTTTGTTATAAATGTGGAAAACCGGGCCACATTATTAGAAATTGCCCGAACTAGGAGAACACGAATGGACAAGGCCGCGGAAGAGTTTTCAATATTAATGCGGCAGAGGCACAGGAAGACCCGGAGCTTGTTACGGGTACGTTTCTTATTGACAATAAATCTGCTTAAGTTTTATTTGATTCGGGTGCGGATAGAAGTTATATGAGTAGAGATTTTTGCGCTAAATTAAGTTGTCCATTGACGCCGTTAGATAGTAAATTTTTACTCGAATTAGCAAACGGTAAATTAATTTCAGCAGATAATATATGTCGGAATCGAGAAATTAAACTGGTTAGAGAATCATTTAAGATTGACTTGATACCAGTAGAGTTAGGGAGTTTTGATGTGATAATCGGTATGGACTGGTTGAAAGAAGTGAAAGCAGAGATCGTTTGTTACAAAAATGCAATTCGCATTATACGAGAAAAAGGAAAATCCTTAATGGTGTACGGAGAAAAGGGCAACACGAAGCTACATTTTATTAGTAATTTGAAGACACAAAAACTAATAAGAAAAGGTTGCTATGCTGTTCTAGCACACGTCGAGAAAGTACAAACTGAAGAAAAGAGCATCAATGATGTTCCCGCCGCAAAAGAATTTCCCGATGTATTTCCGAAAGAATTACCAGGATTACCCCCACATCGATCCGTTGAATTTCAAATAGATCTTGTACCAGGAGCTGCACCAATAGCTCGTGCTCCTTACAGACTTGCACCCAGCGAGATGAAAGAACTGCAAAGCCAATTACAAGAACTTTTAGAGCGTGGTTTCATTCGACCAAGCACATCACCGTGGGGAGCTCCTGTTTTGTTTGTCAAGAAGAAAGATGGTACATTCAGGTTGTGTATCGACTACCGAGAGTTGAACAAACTTACCATCAAGAACCGCTACCCACTACCGAGAATCGACGACTTATTTGATCAACTACAAGGCTCGTCTGTTTATTCAAAGATTGACTTACGTTCCGGGTATCATCAAATGCGGGTGAAAGAAGATGATATTCCAAAGACTGCTTTCAGAACACGTTACGGTCATTACGAGTTTATGGTCATGCCGTTTGGTTTAACTAATGCACCAGCTGTGTTCATGGACCTTATGAACCGAGTGTGTGGGATATATCTTTACAAGTTTGTCATTGTTTTCATCGATGACATACTTATTTACTCAAAGAATGATCAAGAGCACGAAGAACATTTGAGAAAAGTGCTAGAAGTATTGAGAAAAGAAAAACTGTACGCTAAGTTTTCAAAGTGTGCATTTTGGTTGGAAGAAGTTCAATTCCTCGGTCACATAGTGAACAAAGAAGGTATCCAGGTGGACCCGGCAAAGATCGAAACCGTTGAAAAGTGGGAAACCCCAAAAACTCCGAAGCATATACGTCAATTTTTAGGATTGGCTGGTTACTACAGAAGATTCATCCAAGATTTCTCCAAAATAGCAAAACCCTTGACTGCATTAACGCATAAAGGGAAGAAATTTGAATGGAAGGATGAACAAGAGAAGGCGTTTCAATTATTGAAGAAAAAGCTAACTACGGCACCTATATTGTCATTGCCTGAAGGGAATGATGATTTTGTGATTTATTGTGACGCATCAAAGCAAGGTCTCAGTTGTGTATTAATGCAACGGACGAAGGTGATTGCTTATTCGTCTAGACAATTGAAGATTCACGAGCAAAATTATACGACGCATGATTTGGAATTAGGCGCGGTTGTTTTTGCATTAAAGACTTGGAGGCACTACTTATATGGGGTCAAAAGTATTATATATACCGACCACAAAAGTCTTCAACACATATTTAATCAGAAACAACTGATTATGAGGCAGCGTAGGTGGATTGAATTGTTGAATGATTACGACTTTGAGATTCGTTACCACCCGGGGAAGGTAAATGTGGTAGCCGACGCCTTGAGCAGAAAGGACAGAGAACCCATTCGAGTAAAATCTATGAATATAATGATTCACACTAACCTTACTACTCAAATAAAGGAGGCGCAACAAGGAGTTTTAAAAGAGGGAAATTTAAAGGATGAAATACCCAAAGGATCGGAGAAGCATCTTAATATTCGGGAAGACGGAACCCGGTATAGGGCTGAAAGAATTTGGGTACCAAAATTTGGAGATATGAGAGAAATGGTACTTAGAGAAGCTCATAAAACCAGATACTCAATACATCCTGGAACGGGGAAGATGTACAAGGATCTTAAGAAACATTTTTGGTGGCCAGGTATGAAAGCCGATATTGCTAAATTTGTAGGAGAATGTTTGACGTGTTCTAAGGTCAAAGCTGAACATCAGAACCATCAGGTCTACTACAACAACCTGAAATCCCGAAATGGAAATGGGAAAACATTACCATGGATTTCATTACTAAATTGCCAAGGACTGCAAGTGGTTATGATACTATTTGGGTAATAGTTGATCGTCTCACCAAGTCAGCACACTTCCTGCCAATAAGAGAAGATGACAAGATGGAGAAGTTAGCACGACTGTATTTGAAGGAAGTCGTCTCCAGACATGGAATACCAATCTCTATTATCTCTGATAGGGATGGCAGATTTATTTCAAGATTCTGGCAGACATTACAGCAAGCATTAGGAACTCGTCTAGACATGAGTACTGCCTATCATCCACAAACTGATGGGCAGAGCGAAAGGACGATACAAATGCTTGAAGACATGCTACGAGCATGTGTTATTGATTTCGAAAACAGTTGGGATCGACATCTACCGTTAGCAGAATTTTCCTACAACAACAGCTATCATTCAAGCATTGAGATGGCGCCGTTTGAAGCACTTTATGGTACAAAGTGCAGGTCTCCGATTTGTTGGAGTGAAGTGGGGGATAGACAGATTACGGGTCCGGAGATAATACAAGAAACTACCGAGAAGATCATCCAAATTCAACAACGGTTGAAAACCGCCCAAAGTCGACAAAAGAGCTACGCTGACATTAAAAGAAAAGATATAGAATTTGAAATTGGAGAGATGGTCATGCTTAAAGTTGCACCTTGGAAAGGTGTTGTTCGATTTGGTAAACGAGGGAAATTAAATCCAAGGTATATCGGACCATTCAAGATTATTGATCGTGTCGGACCAGTAGCTTACTGACTTGAGTTACCTCAACAACTCGTGGTTGTACATAACACTTTCCATGTCTCGAATTTGAAGAAATGTTTTGCTAAAGAAGATCTCACTATTCTGTTAGATGAAATCCAAATCAACGAAAAACTTCAATTCATCGAAGAACCCGTCGAAATAATGGATCGTGAGGTTAAAAGACTTAAGCAAAACAAGATACCAATTGTTAAGGTTCGATGGAATGCTCTTAGAGGACCCGAGTTCACCTGGGAATGAGAAGATCAGATGAAGAAGAAATACCCGTATTTATTTCCAGAAGATACGTCAACACCTCCAACTGCTTAAAATTTCGGGACGAAATTTATTTAACTGGTAGGTACTGTAGTGACCCAAACTTTTCCATGTTTATATATATATTAAATGAAGTTGTTATTTACATGATTAAGTGTTTCTAACATATTAAGCAATCAAACTTGTTAAGACTTGATTAATTGAAATAGGTTTCATATAGACAATTGACCACCCAAGTTGACCGGTGATTCACGAACGTTAAAACTTGAAAAAACTATATGATGACATATATATGGTTATATATATAGTTAACATGATATTATGATAAGTAAACATATCATTAAGTATATTAATAATGAACTACATATGTAAAAATAAGACTACTAACTTAATGATTTTGAAACGAGACATATATGTAACGATTATCATTGTAACGACAGTTAATGTATATATATCATATTAAGAGATATTCGTACATCATAATATCATGATAATATAATAATTTAAAATCTCATTTGATATTATAAACATTGGGTTAACAACATTTAACAAGATCGTTAACCTAAAGGTTTCAAAACAACACTTACATGTAACGGCTAACGATGACTTAACGACTCAGTTAAAATGTATATACATGTAGTGTTTTAATATGTATTCATACACTTTTGAAAGACTTCAAGACACTTATCAAAATACTTCTACTTAACAAAAATGCTTACAATTACATCCTCGTTCAGTTTCATCAACAATTCTACTCGTATGCATCCGTATTCGTACTCGTACAATACACAGCTTTTAGATGTATGTACTATTGGTATATACACTCCAATGATCAGCTCTTAGCAGCCCATGTGAGTCACCTAACACATGTAGGAACCATCATTTGGCAACTAGCGTGAAATATCTCATAAAATTTCAAAAATATGAGTAATCATTCATGACTTATTTACATGAAAACAAAATTACATATCCTTTATATCTAATCCATACATCAACGACCAAAAACACCTACAAACACTTTCATTCTTCAATTTTCTTCATCTAATTGATCTCTCTCAAGTTCTATCTTCAAGTTCTAAGTGTTCTTCATAAATTCCAAAAGTTCTAGTTTCATAAAATCAAGAATACTTCCAAGATTGCAAGTTTACTTCCAAGTTTTCTAAATCCATTCCAAGTAATCATCCAAGATCAAGAAACCTTTGTTACTTACAGTAGGTTATCTTTCTAAAACAAGGTAATAATCATATTCAAACTTTAATTCAATTTCTATAACTATAACAATCTTATTTCGAGTGGAAATCTTAGTTGAAATTGTTTTCGTGTCATGATTCTGCTTCAAGAACTTTCAAGCCATCCAAGGATCCTTTGAAGCTAGATCCATTTTTCTCATTTCCAGTAGGTTTATCCAAGTAACTTGAGGTAGTAATGATGTTCATAACATCATTCGATTCATACATAAAAAGCTGTCTTATTCAACGTTATAAACTTGTAATCACTAGAACATAGTTTAGTTAATTCTAATCTTGTTCACAAATAAAGTTAATCCTTCTAACTAGACTTTTAAAATGAACTAAACACATGTTCTATATCTATATGATATGCTAACTTAATGATTTAAAACCCGGAAACACGATAAACACCATAAAACTGGATATACGTCGTCGTAGTAAAACCTGGGGCTGTTTTGGTTGGGATAATTAAAAGCTAAGAAGAACTTTAATTTAAAAGCTATACTTCTGGAAAAATGATTTTTCTTATGAACATGAAACTATATCCAAAAATCATGGTTAAACTCAAAGTGAAAGTATGTTTTTCAAAATGGTCATCAAGATGTCGTTCTTTCGACGGAAATGACTACCTCTTTCAAAAACGACTTGTAACTTATATTTCCGACTATAAACTTATACTTTTTCTATTTAGATTCATAAATTTAAATTCAATACGAAACCGTGGCCACGGAATCACTCAAAACGGATTAGAAACGAAGAAATGGCGAGTAAAACAAGATTGATAAAAACTACTCATTTTACCTACGTGAAAGTTAGTAATAAATCTATTCCAACCATAACCTAATCAACTTATATTGTATATTATGTAATCTTGAGATACCATAGACACTTATACAATGTTTCGACCTATCATGTCGACCCATCTATATATATATTGCGAAACAACCATAGACACTCTATATGTGAATGTTGGAGTTAGCTATACAGGGTTGAGGTTGATTCCAAAATATATATATATAGTTTGAGTTGTGATCAATACTGAGATACGTATACACTGGGTCGTGGATTGATTCAAGATAATATTTATCGATTTATTTCTGTACATCTAACTGTGGACAACTAGTTGTAGGTTACTAACGAGGACAGCTGACTTAATAAAATTAAAACATCAAAATGTATTAAAAGTATTGTAAATATATTTTGAACATACTTTGATATATATATGTATATATTGTTATAGGTTCATGAATCAACCAGTGGCCAAGTCTTACTTCCCGACGAAGTAAAAATCTGTGAAAGTGAGTTATAGTCCCACTTTAAAATCTAACATTTTTGGGATGAGAATACATGCAGGTTTTATAAATGATTTACAAAATAGACACAAGTACGTGAAACTACATTCTATGGTTGAATTATCGAAATCGAATATGCCCCCTTTTTATTAAGTCTGGTAATCTAAGAATTAGGGAACAGACACCCTAATTGACGCGAATCCTAAAGATAGATCTATTGGGCCTAACAAACCCCATCCAAAGTACCGGATGCTTTAGTACTTCGAAATTTATATCATATCCGAAGGGTGTCCCAGAATGATGGGGATATTCTTATATATGCATCTTGTTAATGTCGGTTACCAGGTGTTCACCATATGAATAATTTTTATCTCTATGTATGGGATGTGTATTGAAATATGAAATCTTGTGGTCTATTGTTACGATTTGATATATATAGGTTAAACCTATAACTCACCAACATTTTTGTTAACGTTTAAAGCATGTTTATTCTCAGGTGAATACTAAGAGCTTCCGCTGTTGCATACTAAAATAAGGACAAGATTTGGAGTCCATGTTTGTATGATATTGTGTAAAAACTGCATTCAAGAAACTGATTTCGATGTAATATATTTGTATTGTAATCCATTATGTAATGGTCGTGTGTAAACATGATATTTTAGATTATCATTATTTGATAATCTATGTAAAGCTTTTTAAACCTTTATTTATGAAATAAAGGTTATGGTTTGTTTTAAAATGAATGCAGTCTTTGAAAAATGTCTCATATAGAGGTCAAAACCTCGCAACGAAATCAATTAATATAGAACGTTTTTAATCAATAAGAACGGGACATTTCATTGGACATTAATGTGTGCTTACACATTAATCAAGTAATATGTTATATTGCACTTAAACTTGTTAAAGCTTGAATTATAAGTTGTGCAAGTATCTATATGATTGATCCTAGAATAACTATCTCTTTCTATGTGAGTATTACTTGCTACTTGCCAATATGATTAATACTCATAAACTTGTCAACTTGATTAATATATTTGCTATGTACTCACTAGTTAGGATTCAAGTAACTAACCTACTCCAACAGATTAAGTGTAAAATGGTTCACAATGAAAGTATAGTCAATTGTCTATGTGGTCTAGTCTAAGTAACTAAGGGTGATTACTTAAGACTTAACTTTGATGTCTCTACTTATTTCATGATTATCTTATAGAGACATTATTCAATTAATCTCTAAACTAAACTCAAAAAGAATATGACTTGTGATTAATTGAAACTAGAAAGTTAATGACATAGTGACTAGTCTTTAGAATTGAACCAAGGGCATTAAAGTGACTAACTAAGTCTTGACCAAACTGAGATTTCCCAAAATATCAATCAAGACACTTCACCAAGAATGTTGGGTTTGCCACTTTTGGAATGATTAGTCACTTTCATGCATTAAGACCAAATCTCACACACTTAATGTATATAGCACTTGTATAGGATGTTTGGTTTCTTTTGCAGGTGCTAGAAGGAGTAAAGGTGCCAAAATGTGGTGTTCAAATTTGAGTTAAACGGCTATACAACGGATACTAAATTTGGACTGGAGCACGCATGGTCGCACCACGGTCGACCGTGATGACAACCATGTGTCAACGGCTACTTTTTGAATCCCACTATAAAAGGCAAACATTTAAGAGCATTTGAAGCTGACCCTCTTGCATATTTCAAAGGCTTATTTCCAGTTATCACAAGTGCATCAATTACTACTTAAATGTGATCAAGCAAGAGAAGATTCTATGATCTTATAGATATAGAATTGGGTTGTTGTAAACTTACTAATCAAAAACATTTATCTTGTGAGTTTACTTAATGTGATGTATGTCCTAGTATTGTGTTAGGATCATTATTGCAAAGTGATCTTTTGAAGGGATAGATAGATTAGGTTTGTTGTCTACCAAAGAAGTTGAAGACTTGTAAATCGGATCTCCACCGGGTTTGAAGAAAAGTGCTAGTGAAGTAACAAATCCCGATTAGTGTAATCGGGGAGTGGATTAAGGTGGATTAGTTAACATCTACCCGAACCACTATAAATCCTTTTGTCTATGTTCTTTACATTACTCCATTTATCATTTTGAACATATACACTACACACATCAAGTTTGAGTTGAGTTGGTTGATCAAAGTTAAATCGAATTTGGTGATCAATCGAAAAAGTGTTAAAAAGGTATCAAGTAATTATTCAAACCCCCCCCCCCCCTCTAGTTACTTACACGTTCATCTAAAAAATATTATCAAATCAACTTGATGTATGAAAAGGTTAATGCTAAATTGGGAAAATCACATCCTAGTTTCTTACATGAACTAGTTGAACATGAACAGAATATGCAAAATGCTGATTATGTGCCTTCACGTAGATTGGTTTACATTCCTACACTCATGCTAGAGAAATACATCTTGATGCTAGAAAATGAAGTTTTTGGCAATCCTAGTTCTAGTGTGCCTCTTGCTATTAAAGCAAAACCAACTCTACCTATGCATGTCCTGTTTCCAAAGTTAAAATCGGTGAAGACCTAGCACATGAATTAAATGATTTAACCAACAAGTTTGCAACTAAGTTAGACAAGATTAAAAAAAAGTTGAAACTTCTAAGTTAAAAGCACTAGGTCACAAGGCTTTAGATGAAAAGGTAGAACCTAAGGTAGAACCAAAAGTTGAACCTAAGGTAGAACCAGATGACAAGAAGCCTGAAAAGTTAGATTTGAATCATCTAGTTGACAAACTTGAAAGAGAAAATGTTGAATTGCAACTTAGATGTCAATATTTGAAACAAATGCCTAAGATGTGTGACAAACTTCCTCCACTTCCTAGGAAAGAATGTACTTATGCTTTTAAGGAAGGTGAAGTCATAGTTTCTACTGAGGACTTGTGTCTTGAGATTCAACGCTTAAATCATAAGATAGTTCTACTAAAGCAGTCTAACACACAAAAGCATGATTCTTCAAATGCACACACACCACATAAGACTTCTATTTGTGTGAACAAAGTTTTCTGTGTGTGCTGGAGGGATTGATAAGAAGGTTAAGGGGAAAAAACAATCTAATGCTTCTAAACCCATTACCATTCTTAAAAATCCTTTACGTTCTCAACTTAGGAAAAGTGTTTCAAATGTTGCACCTTCAAAGCAATTTATTGTTAAGAAGGTTCATCACCCATAAGGTTCTTGTTCTAATGAAAAACTTCCTATGATGTTAATGTCAAAACATACAAAGGAAAGTCTATTAAAGAAACCAATGAAGTCTTCAAAACAACACACGAGTCCGAAACCTGATTTGAGTGAGTATGATGCAAAGGAATGTAAAATCAAAATAGAAATTTTGCAAAGTCAATCTACTCAAATGTCAATTAAAAAGTTTGGACGTGTAACTAACAAAGGTGTTTTTTGTGTCAGATGTTATAATCCAAACTTGAATTACAAGTCTGTATGGGTTCCTAAGTTAAAGACTAAGAAAGTAGCAAACCAAAAAAAGAAATCTGCTAGTCGACCTAGGAAGTCATCTCATGTATTTCATTTTTATTCTGTGAACAAAACATCTACTTGGAATAAGTTGTGTGTTAAGACTTCTGATGATCATGTAAAACCTGAGATTGCTTATGATGCTTCATGTAATGTGCTTTTAAATGATGCTTTAACGTCTAAATTGCATGATGCATTACATGAAACATTTATTCGTGATTCAAAGTTTGTTTCTGGTACTAATCGTAGAGGACCCAAGCAACTTTGGGTACCTAAACTCTAGGAAAATTAACGTTTACAGGATTTTGATGTCTGTGTGTGGTATATCAACTCCGGTTGTTCTCGACACATGACAGGCGATAAATCCTTACTTGTAAATTTCGTGGACAAATTCCTAGGAACGGTTACATTTGAAAACAATGAGATAGCAGCGATCACGGGTTATGGAGATTATGTGAAAAATGGCATAATAATCAAACGGGTCTCGTATGTTGAAGGTATGGGTTGTATTTTGTTTAGTGTCAGCCAATTTTGCGATGGAGATCTCAAAGTTCTATTCAAACGTCGTCAATGCTCGGTGCGATCCACAGATGGAAATGATTTCCTTTTTGGTAAACGTTGTGCTTCACTATACACTATTGACCTTAATGATGCACCAACACATGGTAACTTGTGTTTGGTTACTCGTTCCACAAAAGAAAATTCGTGGTTATGGAGTCACCGGATGTCACACCCGATCAATCGAATGGTCTCTAAAGACTTAGTTGATGGTATTCTTAGCTTTCAATATGATAAGCATCATGTGTGTCCATCATGTGCTATGGGTAAACTGAAAAGGACTAATCATCCGCTTAAGCAAGTCCCAAGTACTTCAACGTCTTTGCAATTATTGCATATGGACTTATGTGGACCCATGAGGATTTCCAGCCTCGGTGGCCGGAAATATGTGCATGTCATTGTTGATGACTATACCTAATTTACATGGATTTTTCTTTTACGGACCAAATCTGAAACCCCTGCCATTATCATTAAGTTCATCAAGAAGACTCAACGCTCTTTTAACAAACATGTTAAGAGCATCGGAACTGATAATGGGACGGAATTTAAGAATGACTTGCTTGATAGTTATTTGAAAGACCAAGACATTGAACATCAGTTCTCTGCTGCAAGAACCCCCCAACAGAATGGAGTAGTCAAACAACATAATCGTACGTTGTGCGAGGCAGCTCGAACTATACTTGCCTACTCCAAACTACCTCCGAAAATGTGGGGGGAGGCCATAAACAGACGTTTTGATAAAACTCCTTATGAGTTGCTATATGGTAGACACTTGAACGTTAAATATTTTCGTGTATTTGGTTGTATATGCTATGTTTTTAACGATTTTGACAGCCTCGGAAAGTTTGATGCTCATGGCGATCAGGCCATATTTCTCGGTTACTCGTCAAACAAAGTTGCTTATCGTGTTTATCACAAAAGGACAAAGACAACGTTTTGATGAGTTATCGGAAAAGGCTTTTGAACAACTCAGTTCAAAACCCGATCCTAACCTGTCTACTACTTATTCCGCACAAAACTCAATTTTCTCAAAGAAGGGTGTTCCTACGGTGACTACATAGGAACTGGATATCTTGTTTGATAGTCTTTACTCTCCTTAACGGAACTTAGATGTTCATGCCATACCGGAAACACAATACAATCAATTACTGTGGAGACACAACTAAGTATCTATGATGAAGATACAACACCAACTGATTCACCTGTTGCTTCTTCATCCTCCCTCCCACCTCCTGATGATAATCTTGAACTGATTCAAGATACATCACTCGATACTATTCCAGTTGTTTTTCCAGAAAATCAAACACACCCATTAGATAATGTTACTTCAGAACAAGAGAATCATGGCTCAACGTCAACAACGGTTAATGTTTCAATGGATACCACTGATGTAGGACCTCTTCCACATACCAACCAGCAGACTAAAATTCATTCAGTTGATCTTATTATCGGTGATGTTACCGCTCCGGTTTCAACTTGAAGGGCTACTCAAAATATGTGTTTATATACTGCCTTTCTTAGTAAGATTGAACCAACTTCGATTGCTCAAGATTTACTTGATCCAAACTGGGTGATAGCAATGCAAGAAGAGATAGGTCAATTTGAACGTTTGAAGGTGTGGCGATTAGTTCCAAAACCAGCAGGTCAACGACCAATTGGGGTTAAGTAGATTTTCAAGAATAAGAAAGATTCTGATGGGGTTGTGGTTAGAAATAAGGCACATCTTGTGGCCAAAGGATACCGAAAACAAGAGGGTACTGACTACGATGAGACATTTGCTCTGGTTGCAGGCTATTTGTCTTTTTCTTGCTTATCTTCTCATATGAAGTTCACGGTGTTTCAAATGGATGTCAAAACTGCTTTTCTGAATGGTCATCTTCAAGAGGAAGTTTATGTTGATCAACCAGAAGGCTTTGTCGATCCTATTCATCTGAACCACGTCAACTACTTGAAGAAAACTTTGTATGGTCTAAAGCAAGCACCGCGTGCATGGTACGAGACCTTTATAAAGTATTTGCTAGAAAATGGCTTCTCGTGTGGAACAATTGATACAACGCTCTTCATCCGTAAAAACCATGGTCACATTCTCTTGGTTCAAATTTTTGTTGATGATATTATTTTTGGTTCCACGTCCCCAGCCTTATGTAAAGAATTTGGTGACCTTATGGACAACAAATTCGAAATTAGCATGCTTGACCAGCTCAATTTCTTCTTGGGTTACAAGTCAAACAATTACCAAATGGCATTTTTATCAGTCAGACAAAATACATTAACGACATGTTAAAATGTTTTTAAATGGTTGGTTTGAGAACAATGTCAACCCCAATGACGACTTTGTTAAACCATGATGAAAATGGGAAACCCTTTGATATAACGCTTTATCGAAGCATGGTTGGCTCACTCATGTATTTGACTACGAGTAGACCGGATATTACACTTGATGTAAATGTCTATGCCCGCTTTCAGTCCAACCCTAAGAAATCACACTCTAAAACGGTGGTTAGAATTTTTCAGTACCTTAAAGGTACACCTAACCTTGGAATCTGGTACCCTCATGGATCTGATTTCAGTCTCACTGCGTATACGGATGCGGATCATGGCGGTTGCCATGTTGATAGAAAAAGCACATCAGGATCAATTCATATGTTGGGGAATAGGTTAGTTGGTTCGTCATCCAAGAAACGAATGTGTTTCATTATCAACAGTTGAGTCTGAGTACATTGTTGCAGCTCACTATTGTTCTCAAGTTTTGTGGATGCAAACTCAACTATTAGACTATGGCTTTAAGATCACTAAGACCCCGATATACTGTGATTCACAAAGTGCAATTGCTATTACTAGCAACTCGGTCCAGCATTCTAAGACTAAACACATAGACATTCGTTATCACTTTATTAACGACCATGTATAAAAGGGAGATGTAGAATTATACTTTGTGCCTACAAAAGTACAATTAGCCGACATGTTCACTAAACCTTTAGATGAAGTTAGGCTATAGTTTTTGATTCAACAAATTGGCATGATTGAGTATAGTGCTTAATTTCCTTAGTTCTATGGGAACTTATACCAGGAATCTTGTGTTTAGGGGGAGTATTTTCTTTCTAAGGGGAGCAACTGAACTGAATTCTTTAGATACTATCTTTCTAGCGGGAGTTTTTGCTTTCATGTTAACTCCATGTGCTTATATTTCAATAGTTACGATAGGGGGAAGGTAACTGATTGATATCTTGTTTCAAGGGGGAGTTATTAAATTTTCTTATGGGATGATCAAAATGGTCATTTACTTAATTGTATATCACATTTTGAGGGAGAAAATGAAAAAGAAAATTGATTTTCAAATGTGAATTCATAAAAACATGTGTTTTAAATTGATAAAATTCACTTTGGCTGGTTTACATCTCAGTATGCAACCCGTTCTGACAAATTGGTATCACTAAATATTTGTACTTTGTACATATTTTAAAAGTTTTATAAGTACAAATCTTGAATTTATAAACATTTAAAATGCTTAAAATTCAAAAAGATTTGTATTTTTCATGAATAAATGCTATTTTTAGCATCATAACGAATCTGACAACCAAATAGTGCAGATTCGGTAAGTCTCAAAATGTTCAAAATTCACTCAATCTTGAAGTTTAATGGATGGATAATAAGCTTGTGAATTTATTGATATTGATTCTCAAAGTTTGAAGTCAAAATTGAATAAAAATATTAAATGGATTGACATTCGGTATGTAAGGCCCATTCGATAAAGCCCATGTTTGACCCCAATTCAGTATATATAGATAGAAGAGTTAAAGTCAAAGACTCTTACGTTTTCCAAAGATTATACCGAGTCTGCTTAATTTACCGAGTCTGTGCCTAATCTACCGAATCCTTCTCTTCTAACTTCAAATCTTTGGTAAATCATTCTTTTAATCAAGATTATGTAATACAAGTTATAGATCTGAGTTGACTGAATGTAGATAAACCAGAAAAGATCACATATTACATGAATTAGACCTTTAATTTGTAAACTCTTTATTAAAACTGAATCTGATTTGAAACTTTAATTATTCGATTAAAACAAATTCATGTGGTTGATTGATGAGGATTAAAGTCTATTCGATGTTTGATAAGTTGATCTATCATAGAAACGACTCAGATTGCATGATTAATTCGTATTTAATGGATTCAGTATATACCGAATGTGTTTATGCTACAGTTACCGAGTCTGTTCAACATGATAACATGATTATGTGATTGTTTTGTACTTCAAATTGATTCTGGTTAAGATCATGAGAGTTATATGACTAGAAATACATGTTAAGAATATAATATGTGAAATTTGATGTTATCAAATCTGATATTAGGTCTTGATACCGAGTCTAATTTTTGGTAAATTAAAAACTTCATGTTTTGAAATTGAAAATCTTTCATGCTTGATCTAGTTCATTTGTGTGAAAAGAAAAGTACATTTGATAACCAAATATGAGAAATTTCATGGTTACCGAATCTGCTCAAAATTTTGAAAAATGATTAAGTGTTGTTGGATCTTTGGTTATTTCATTTGATTAATCATGATAATGTTTGAAACTTATAATGCATAGTTTGAATATCATGATTGTCAAATACTTGTGAATATTTGGAATAAATGATTTTTATAACTTATAAAAATCATAAAAATCATAAAATGATAAAATTCAAAGGACTTCAAAGGAAATAAGAATAGAGATATGAGCTTAATGTTAACATTTTGTGGTCTTCTATTTCTTATTAAACAGCCAAATGACGAACAATCACTTTGTCAACACTGAAACCAACATACCCGGAAATTACTGGCTTGCAATTCTGGAGAGGCATCAATTATGGGGCGCTTTAAGTAATACTATCAGTGTGCCTGAGACAGATTTGAGACTTCTAAACAGAACAATTAAATTTGTTGAGGCTTCACAACCCACTGCTGCTAACCCACAAGGAGAACCTACTAGGATTGAGTTTGAGCTTAGAGGGGTGAATGGCTTAAGGAGAATAACCAAGGCTGACTTCAGGAGAATATTTCAGCTTCAGGTCGTGGACAATGCTCTTGCATTCCCTTCTACTCAACATATGATGAACCCCATTTTCCAACTGGGATATAGTGGAGATACTTCTGTTACACTTGCCAAATTTCAAAAGAAATATTTACATTTCAGGTGGTATGTGATCTTCTCGATCATAAACAGATGTCTTCTAATGACACGCAGTGGATCTGACAGCTTGACGATCCCAATGTTGAAGCTATTCTACTCATTTACCAGAGTAGAAAATCTAGATTATGCTAAACTTTTATGGGATCTGGTTCAGACTCAAGTGGATAAGACAAGGAATGCATATGTTCCTTGTGAAAGGTTTTTCTGTATCTTTATACATGATGCTCTAACCACTTACAGAAATGCCAATATTCCTGTTCAAGGTACTCAGGGTATGCAGATGGTGAGATTTGCGGAGGTAAAGATGAACACTCCGGTGCTATCAGACAATCAATGTGACGACCCAAAAATTTCCGACCAAATTCAAACTTAACCTTTATATATTTCTGACACGATAAGCAGAATTTGTAATGTTGAATCTTAAAAAGTTTGGAACTACATTCATGTAATCAATTACCCTTTGACCGTGTTCGACGATTCACGAACAATTATGTGTATATAGATATGTATATATAATATATAATATTAACTAAAAACATTAACAAAGTATTAGATATATGATACTTTACATGAACAAATTTGTTTCGATATATTTATCGACAGAATTAAGAGATAATATCAAATGATTGAATTATCAGATACATTATGATATGATTACAGGCCTATGTTATGAGGTCCACTGTGATTTAAGAAATCTATTCTTTTTGACAACTCATTACATAACCAGTATGATAAAGATAACGATATTTATATTTTATTTTATTAAATATATATAACGATTTAAATTAATATTATATATTTTTATACGCGTATTATACGTACATAGTTTTATACTTTTACTATACTTTAACTTTACCTTTACTTTACTTTTACTTTACTTTAACTTTAATAATTCATACTTTAATAATTCACTTTAATAATTCATACTTTAATAATTCACGTTAATAATTCATACTTTAATAATTCATACTTTAATAATTCACTTTAATAATTCATACTTTAATAATTCACTTTAATAATTCATACTTTAATAATTCACGTTAATAATTCATACTTTAATAATTCATACTTTAATAATTCACTTTAATAATTCATACTTTAATAATTCACTTTAATAATTCAAAAATCTATTATAAATAGAATTCAATAGGTTTCATTATTTCATAGAAACTTGAAAATATATTTCTCTAAACTCTCTCAATCGAATTACATATATATATATTTACTTAGTACTATTTCAAGATATTATTAGTATACATAAAATACTACGACGGAATTATATTCAGACGATTTCAAAATAAGTTTTCAAATGGGATATAGCTAAGGAAATTATGGGTTATAGCTATGAAGGTTATGGGTATTGATCGAGGGTATTGCTCGTGAGGTCAACCTAACGTTTATCATTTTCGTTGCGTCTACGTACTTTCCTGCAATATTGAATCACAATATTGATACGTGAGCATTCATATCTTATCTTTTATATATTAATAGTGTATCCCTGACTAGTGCTCGAGTATATATGATTATGCATGTTTGTATGCTTAGTTTCGTCGTTAAATAGTTTATGATAAATCACGAATTTGATACATATGCTACTGAGATAAGTTATATGATATGCATGTCGTTGAAAAGCTGAAGAAAAAAATTAATAACTTTTCATTTAGAAATCGTGTGGTTTCGATGAACGGATTAAAAGATATGGTCAACTGAATTATCATTAATTTTAATATTATTATTAAAACGATTATTATAACTGTTATCAGTTGATGTTATTACTAAAATTATCTTTATTACTAAAAATTAATATTTTTATTAAAACTATCATTTTATTATTTTTATCATTATTATTATTATCAATATTATTTTATCAAATAAATATGCGTACAAAGATATTTTTACCACACGTAATGTAATTACATTAATAATACATACCACTATATTTTTATGATATTAAGTGAATTTTATAAATTTTATTACTTGAGATATATAAAAGTATATTTTTATCATATATGAATTTTAATATAAATTTTTATTTATTAATAAATGACTTGTATTATTTAGTATAATAAGATCTGATAAATATATTTAAATATATAAAACTACTATATATAAGTTATATAATAAACATGTATAGATTTTGAAAGTCATTTTGGGTCAAGTTGACTTTTGTTGACTTTTGCATGTCGGTCTCGAGCATTAGGATTGTGATACACTACGACTTGACCTAAATTGTTAGACAGATATTGACCAACATATAAATATATATACTTAATATAGGTTCGTGAATCCGAGATAAACCCTGCACTTGCTCAGTACCGTCATATACATAATTGCTACAAAATACAGTATTGTGAGTTTCATTTGCTCCCTTTTTATATATATTTTTGGGCTGAGAATACATGCGCTGATTTATAAATGTTTTACGAAATAGGCACAAGTACTAAAACTAATTCTATGTGGGTTTAAACCAGAAATATACCCTTAACTTGGTAACATTAAACTACTTGTCTATGTACGGTAGGCGCGAATCCTAAAGATAGATCTATTGGGTCTGACAAACCCCATCCTGACTATGAGATGCTTTAGTACTTCGAGGTTATTTTAAACACACCTGATCTGGTGTACTTCAGAGGGTAAAACATGAACGTTAAGGCTTGTTACCGGGTGCCTACAACTTATAGAATACTTTTATACACTTGCGAGTGTACGGATATTTATAGAAACTGAAATCTTGTGGTCTATTACTATTACGGAAATGATGGATTATGATAAACTAATGAACTCACCAACCTTTTGGTTGACACTTTAAAGCATGTTTATTCTCAGGTATTAAAGAAATCTTCCGATGTGCATTAGCTCATTTTAAGGATATTACTTGGAGTCATTCAAGACATACTTTGAAAGACGTTGCATTCGAGTCGTTGAGTTCATCAAGATTAATATTAAGTCAATTATAGTTGGATGTAATATGAAATGGTATGCATGCCGTCAATTTTTGATGTAAAGAAAGTTTGTCTTTTAAAAACGAATGCAATGTTTGTAAAACGTATCATATAGAGGTCAAATACCTCGTGATGTAATCAACTATTGTGAATCGTTTATAATGTATATGAACGGGTCCTTTCAGTTGGTATCAGAGCGGTGGTCTTAGCGAACCAGGTCTTGCATTAGTGTGTCTAACTGATAGTTGTTAAGATGCATTAGTGAGTCTGGACTTCGACCGTGTCTGCATGTCAAAATTTTTGCTTATCATTATTAGTCGAAAATCATCTACTTACCATCCTTAGGAAATTACCTGCTTATCATTCTTAAGTCTAGACGCGTTTTCCTACATTTATTGCATAATAGTGTATAGACGAATTCTTATCTTAGCATATCTGTTACTGTGAACTTTGACTGACATCTTTCAAAGATTCCTCCGTAATTTATGGGATTTTGGTATTATGTATACATATGTAAATTATGTATTGAAGAATACCAAATCTAAATTCTACAATCTATTTCATACCAAAAAATTCTTTCCCTGATCATACAAGATGGATCCCTCAACCAGTTCGAGTTCCTCGGATTCCGACAGCTATGCCGATATGGATTTCCACATGAGCTCCGAAAGCAGCGTGACCGGAATGAATCAACCAATTAGCCATCATCTATTCTGGATGAATTGGGGATGGGTTCGTAATCTACTTAACCATTGGAGACAAGAAGAAGGCGATCCCTTTCATCCACCACATTGCCCTCTTGGCAATGAAGCTGAAGCACTTACCGGCGAACCTGTCCGAAACACCATTTTCTCTCTCATTTCCAGAGTATCTCATCATGATTGTATACTACACTAAATTCTAGATCTTATTTATCTGCTCGTCCGAACCGACAATTACCCCGGTGTAATAGAAGAAGTCAACGAGCTTCGCGCTCGGGTAGTGGCTTTGGAGAATATGGTGCAAAGGTTACAAACACCAGCAGCAGCACCAACAGCATAACCAGTACCATCGTCAACAACATCAACAGTACCATTACCACCACCAACAACAACCGCATCGCAAACCTCAACTTCACAATCTGTCCCACGAGCATCGACGTCATACGCCATGTAGATACCAAGGAATACCACAACGATGAAGTATTGATTCATAACTTCATTGGGGAAACATTCTACGGCGATTATGTAATTTCTAAAGTTTAGAAATTATCTATCCTCGCCTTAACCATAAATCAAATGAGTTTAATTTAATATTAACTCATTAAATCAATATTACATCTGAAGAAATATACACATATATATTTCCATAAAGACTGTAATAAAATTCTTTTGTACAAAATATTAATTGTGAATTTTTTTTTAACGGGTAGGTAATACCCGAGAGATATATAAATTCACAATTAATATGTTACATTCTTCGAATCTGATTCAGCAAATCATCCATTATACTCCCTACTTTCACAACAATATACATTCTTTTATAGAAATCAAAACAACCATACTCATTCAAAATCTAATTACATATTCTGATTTTGAAATCTCATAATTCGATTCAAGATATAACCGAAATCATCACTCTTAGATTCCTACATCTTTCAAAACTATACTTTGACTTCAAAACTGTCCTAGAACCTCATTTCTATTCATGGAACTCACAAAAATATTTGTATCATTCAAAATCTTAGAACATCATATGTATATTAACAATTACAATATGTGTTCAAACACTTCAAAATTCCTAAAGACATGCGAGATGAAGATCCAACCACATATTACCCACTGTCATGCATCTGAAAAGCTCTTGAAACCAAAGTTATAGTTTAACACGTATCCATGTCAGATCATTTGATATTTATTACCAAATATAATTTTTCAATCTCTTTCCAAAATAGACAGTTTTGTCACAGCTCCAGCAAATCACCTTCATTTGTTTATACGAATAAACCTTATTATAACAATTACCCCTTCATCATTGTTACCGGGGAACCTTTCATATCTCGCCACATTAGCAGTAAACTTATCAACAACTTCATTAACCTTCGACTTAAGCCTCTCCGAAAAGCCACTATACTTATTCATTAAAACCCCATCATGTACTCACCTACATCCTGTAACAATAATTGTCACACCAACTACTGGGAATTAGCAATCAGTATTTTGAATTTCGCGACAATTTTACGTCAAAAGTTATACATATAACGTCTATCTCCTAGACTTACATACTTCGAATGTGAATTTTCTGAAAAACATCCCAAACCATGAACTAGTTCTCCAAAATTGGAAAAATGCTGATGAAGCAGCAAAAACTGTAAACGACTTTAACAGTCAAAAGTTTGATGATAAAGAATAGTATGGTGGTAAAGCTGAGAAAAAGAGAAGGTTTGAAACTGGAAAACGGATTGAGCAGACCATGAAGGAGGCTGTGGACAAATCACAAAGACTAAACCTGCCTTCAAAGGATCCAAATGATTCAGTGTCTACTGAAATCATTAGCAAACACCTTACTTCTTATTCTAAACCTTCACAGACAAATCTTCTTCATCATCCATATTATCATATCTTTTATTATAATATCTTCGATATTCCTGAAGATATTTTCACAACTATTCTTATCCGAAATCTTTTATCTCTTCGCAATATCTGCATTACAACATAAAAAGAAACTGTGTTAGTTTCTGAATTCAAAAAAAAAAATTTGAATTTAAAATAGGGATATTCTTGAAGAAGTGTTGGGAGCTGAACCATGAGTTAGTATAATATAATGACACTTGATCAACGTGATTATATTACAGTAATTCATGCTGAGTTTCTAAATGGAACATGATGATTCACAGATCATAACGTCATCATGTGCTATGTTACACGACTCTTGTATTCTCTTTGATCTCTAAATATCAAGAAAATATTTCTTGATGATTCGGCCTTTTCCGAGGTATTCTGGTAATTTGACAAGTCAAGATCGTGCCATTACAATTTCCTTCCTAGAACAATAACAATGTTTATTCCGAAATTTATATCTGCGAATTCTGGACTATTACAAGTGGTGCTTAATCGCAAGAAGAAGAAACGAAAGGACAAAGCTCCGAACTAGAAATGGGAGTATAAATCATAGCAAATAGAAGAGAGCATTAACTGTGAATGACAATGATTATAGAAGAAGCAAGGACTTTGAAATATAAGGGAAGATATAAAACCCAACAACAACCCAGAAATCACAAACCGTATATATTAATGCATATAGCAATATAAAGACACGGGAGAACTAAAAACACTATAAAGCCAAGAGTATAGTAGAAGTAAATAGATTCTTCCGGAGGCAGATGAAAAAGAAGAGCGACATATATGAAAGTGAGGAGTATATCAAGAATCAGCACTGGATGAAGCATATTGACAAATACTTTAAAATATGAGTTGAGAATGTGTGAGTTGTAAGAAAATAAATGAGGTGGATTTATAGTGAAATATCCGACAGAGAAATCAAAATGGATTATTGCATTAATTCGAAGAGGATCATAATTTCCTTAATCGCCGAATAATCAAATCCAATATAGATTACAAAGATTTTCTTTTCGAAGATCAATCGTGATGACGTCAAAAGATACGACGAATCACTATTATCTTATTTCATTCATTCACGATAACTTCACTCACACGCTTCGAGTAATCGAATTATTTTATCCATTCTTCTTGAACATGATAAAACTCTATAATCGTTATAATAACATTCTCATTGTTAGTCATGATGACCTCTATCAAATTTCGGGGACGAAATTTCTTTAACAGGTAGGTACTGTGACGACCCGGAAATTTCCGACCAAATTTAAACTTAACCTTTATATATTTCCGACACGATAAGCAGAATTTGTAATGTTGAATCTTAAAAAGTTTGGAACTACATTCATGTAATCAATTACCCTTTGACCGTGTTCGACGATTCACGAACAATTATGTGTATATAGATATGTATATATAATATATAATATTAACTGAAAACATTAACAAAGTATTAGATATATGATACTTTACATGAACAAATTTGTTTCGATATATTTATCGACAGAATTAAGAGATAATATCAAATGATTGAATTATCAGATACATTATGATATGATTACAGGCCTATGTTATGAGGTCCACTGTGATTTAAGAAATCTATTCTTTTTGACAACTCATTACATAACCAGTATGATAAAGATAACGATATTTATATTTTATTTTATTAAATATATATAACGATTTAAATTAATATTATATATTTTTATACGCGTATTATACGTACATAGTTTTATACTTTTACTATACTTTAACTTTACCTTTACTTTACTTTTACTTTACTTTAACTTTAATAATTCATACTTTAATAATTCACTTTAATAATTCATACTTTAATAATTCACTTTAATAATTCATACTTTAATAATTCACTTTAATAATTCATACTTTAATAATTCACTTTAATAATTCATACTTTAATAATTTACTTTAATAATTCATACTTTAATAATTTACTTTAATAATTCATACTTTAATAATTCACTTTAATAATTCATACTTTAATAATTCACTTTAATAATTCATACTTTAATAATTCACTTTAATAATTCAAAAATCTATTATAAATAGAATTCAATAGGTTTCATTATTTCATAGAAACTTGAAAATATATTTCTCTAAACTCTCTCAATCGAATTACATATATATATATTTACTTAGTACTATTTCAAGATATTATTAGTATACATAAAATACTACGACGGAGTTATATTCAGACGATTTCAAAATAAGTTTTCAAATGGGATATAGCTAAGGAAATTATGGGTTATAGCTATGAAGGTTATGGGTATTGATCGAGGGTATTGCTCGTGAGGTCAACCTAACGTTTATCATTTTCGTTGCGTCTACGTACTTTCCTGCAATATTGAATCACAATATTGATACGTGAGCATTCATATCTTATCTTTTATATATTAATAGTGTATCCCTGACTAGTGCTCGAGTATATATGATTATGCATGTTTGTATGCTTAGTTTCGTCGTTAAATAGTTTATGATAAATCACGAATTTGATACATATGCTACTGAGATAAGTTATATGATATGCATGTCGTTGAAAAGCTGAAGAAAAAAATTAATAACTTTTCATTTAGAAATCGTGTGGTTTCGATGAACGGATTAAAAGATATGGTCAACTGAATTATCATTAATTTTAATATTATTATTAAAACGATTATTATAACTGTTATCAGTTGATGTTATTACTAAAATTATCTTTATTACTAAAAATTAATATTTTTATTGAAACTATCATTTTATTATTTTTATCATTATTATTATTATCAATATTATTTTATCAAATAAATATGCGTACAAAGATATTTTTACCACACGTAATGTAATTACATTAATAATACATACCACTATATTTTTATGATATTAAGTGAATTTTATAAATTTTATTACTTGAGATATATAAAAGTATATTTTTATCATATATGAATTTTAATATAAATTTTTATTTATTAATAAATGACTTGTATTATTTAGTATAATAAGATCTGATAAATATATTTAAATATATAAAACTACTATATATAAGTTATATAATAAACATGTATAGATTTTGAAAGTCATTTTGGGTCAAGTTGACTTTTGTTGACTTTTGCATGTCGGTCTCGAGCATTAGGATTGTGATACACTACGACTTGACCTAAATTGTTAGACAGATATTGACCAACATATAAATATATATACTTAATATAGGTTCGTGAATCCGAGATAAACCCTGCACTTGTTCAGTACCGTCATATACATAATTGCTACAAAATACAGTATTGTGAGTTTCATTTGCTCCCTTTTTATATATATTTTTGGGCTGAGAATACATGCGCTGATTTATAAATGTTTTACGAAATAGGCACAAGTACTAAAACTAATTCTATGTGGGTTTAAACCAGAAATATACCCTTAACTTGGTAACATTAAACTACTTGTCTATGTACGGTAGGCGCGAATCCTAAAGATAGATCTATTGGGTCTGACAAACCCCATCCTGACTATGAGATGCTTTAGTACTTCGAGGTTATTTTAAACACACCTGATCTGGTGTACTTCAGAGGGTAAAACATGAACGATAAGGCTTGTTACCGGGTGCCTACAACTTATAGAATACTTTTATACACTTGCGAGTGTACGGATATTTATAGAAACTGAAATCTTGTGGTCTATTACTATTACGGAAATGATGGATTATGATAAACTAATGAACTCACCAACCTTTTGGTTGACACTTTAAAGCATGTTTATTCTCAGGTATTAAAGAAATCTTCCGCTGTGCATTAGCTCATTTTAAGGATATTACTTGGAGTCATTCAAGACATACTTTGAAAGACGTTGCATTCGAGTCATTGAGTTCATCAAGATTAATATTAAGTCAATTATAGTTGGATGTAATATGAAATGGTATGCATGCCGTCAATTTTTGATGTAAAGAAAGTTTGTCTTTTAAAAACGAATGCAATGTTTGTAAAACGTATCATATAGAGGTCAAATACCTCGTGATGTAATCAACTATTGTGAATCGTTTATAATGTATATGAACGGGTCCTTTCAATCAATTCACTGCACCAATACCAGATTGGTTGGTGAGGTTAGCTAATCCTTTAGACGCCAGAATCCATGTATATTTTGAGGCAGTAGGGATACCTCTTCCGAACCTAGCACAACAAGAAACAGTTGAACCAGCTGTGGTTCCAGCCCCAGAGGTTGTAGAGGAACCTGTAGACCAACCCGGACCAGCTTCCACCTTACTTAGGGTAAACCTAAAATGCCCTAGGGTTATCCGACCTGCTCAACCCGTGAGAATCAGATAGCATAGTCCACTTAGGGATGAACCTACCATATCAACTACACCTGAGGGGAGTGACACTGATTCCTCAGCAACTGAATCATCTCCTAAGTAAACGAAAAAGAGGACACAGTATATTCCTGATGAGATGATTCAGACTCCGCCTACTCAACTCGTAACTAGATCTAGGACTTCGACTCCTTTCTTTCGCCCAACTGTTACTGAAACTATTGGTGATACGGACCAAGACTTAGAGCCAACTAGGTCACCTTCACCTATCTCCGTATCCCATCCAATAATAACAATAAGCCCTACATTAAATAAAGCGAAAACTTCGGTAGGCAAGAGATCTAAACATACAGATGGTAAAAAGACCAATCAGCCCATCCAATCTAATAAGGATTTAAGAATAAATCCCACCGGCAAAGGTGCTTCGGCATCTCAAAAGGAAGTAAAGTCTTCCTCTGCAGTAAATTCTGCGCTGACTCAATCGATTGAGGAAACTCAGTCATTGAAGTCCAAACTGTTCAATACCTTAGCTTTGAATGATCGTGTTTGAATTTATAATTGTAAAATATACAACCATAATATCATATGAATTAAAATGTGGGACTCTTTTTTTTACAAATATATATATATATATATATATATATATATATATATATATATATATATATATATATATATATATATATATATATATATATATATATATATATATATATATATATATATATATATATATATATATATATATAATAGAACAAAGGTATTGGTAGTACAACATTCAGCAGATCATGACGATCTGTAGTGAAAGTATTGGTTACAAACAACCAAATCTCATTGACTTTTGCTCAGTTCATTCAAAACACTATGAACGATAACATTGAAAGACTGAGCGAGCACAATTGAAGTTACAAAAGGAAAAAACACACAGACAAACTACCAAACCTAAGCCTAAAACAAATACATAACCCCGACGCCATATTCAACCCTGCAATATCACTCCTCATACAACGCAAATTCAAACCAATCAGCGGGCAACCCAACAACACCTAACACGAGGCCTATTTACCGAAGTTAACAAAGTCAACAACACCAAGCCCACTAAATACTCGACGACGAGAAAAATGGAATGAATGACCAAACGAGCAGCACCCGAACAGAACCCAAAGCAGAATCAAACCGTAGAGGAACCGTACCATTTCCACCAAATTTTCTAAGGAAATTACAAACCCGCAAACTCTAGCCTCAATTAGCGGTAACCAGCCACCACCAAAACCACCGTAGGCTGTGAGCTACCACCAGCAGCCGCCAACAGCTTCATCAGTAACAAACAGCCACATCAGCTATCGACACCTACTAGCGGCCACCAGATAACCACCAAGCAATCCTTAGGCCACCAGATAACTACCAGAGAGTCACCAACAGCCCAGTAGCAGCCACTAACCACCAAGTGCAGTGACCTACAACCACCAGGGACCGCAAGCGACCGTTAGCAACCAACCTAGGCTGCCAGCAGTCGCCAACTATCGTAGATAGCTGCCAGCAGCTGCCAGACAACTGGAATCAACAGGTTTCAAAAAACACAAACCACTATAACCATTATCTTAACATATCTAAGGCCTACCACCTATAAACTTAAACCCGGCCAAAATGGTATAGAGCTCTGACGGAGCTCGTCGCCTACACCTATCAAGAACACCTAATCTGGCAAAGAGATAGTGGGGACAAAGAAAAATCAAGAGTTACCTGACCTCAATAAGCAGATCGGAAGAACCAAAGCAAACAACCCCAAACAGCAGCCCACAAATAGACCCCGTAATGAAACCACCCGGGATCATCAACTGTTCGTCAAAACTGTGATCGGAGAAGCCGATCAGACCTCACGTCTCCAGAGGAGGAAAGAGACAATTGAAATTTATTCAAACAAAAAACTGGTAGAGCCGAACCACCGACGAGATTCTGGTGGTCGGAGAAGGCAGCTACTATGGAAGCTTCAAGATGCTGGAAGTGGATGAACGGAGAAAAAGATGAAAAAATAGGGTAGTGGCGGCTGCAACAAATTAGGTATATCAAATATTTTTGATACTTAATTTAAGCCTTAAAAATAACTAAATCAAGGCACATATTATATTATATAAATTATATAAAAACAAAATTGCATTGATGATCCTTAAACTTTGTATAAAACAACATAGTTGAATTTTTTTTTTTTACTCCATTAACCTACATTTATCAATTCATTTCACGGTTGACTCTGAAACTATCTGACGTTAATATTATCCATTAAATCCTACCATATGTATTACACATGAGAGTAATTTCGTCAATATATTTCATGTTCATCCTCATATTGCTTTCATTTTCTTCATGACCCAAACCATAGTTCCCATCAAAATCAATAACAAACATCTAAATCTCACAATCGTCTTTAAAATCAAAATCAGTAACACACATTCAAATCTCACAAACACATAAACATATTAGGCGATCATTTTAAATAAATGCTCACATATTAACTTACCAACAACATAATTTAAAATAATAATATCTAGCATTCGGGTACATCAAATACTCTGATTATCGAAGAATACCAAAGTAATGACCGATTTTAGGATGCAAGAATGTGTGTGTGTGTGTGTATGTATATATATATATATATATATATATATATATATATATATATATATATATATATATATATATATATATATATATAGGAGGGGGGAAAATATCACCTCTTTTGAAATATAAGTAGATTTTTACAACTCTTGATTCATGATTATCTTCTTGAAAGGTAGAGCTTGCAAATGTTGGCGATTTTAGTGTGATTCAAACAATTATATTAATGTTATTGAATTTACTAGGTAGAAAGTGTTTGTGATCTATCGATACTTTCAACGGAGTGAATTGTAGAGTACACGTTCATAAAGGGTTAGAAAGGTTACGGAAGTCAGAAATGAGCTTGGTACTTGGAATGGGCTGTTTGTGCCAAAACAAGGATGCTCACTACCAGATTTTAGGTGGCACACCGTGCCACTTGCTTGCTACCATAATTAATGAACTTGTGGCACGCCGTGCCTTAGCGGGCTATGATGAAAGGTTAGCAATCTTTTATTGAAAGGTGCAATGGTTCACCAAAAGTTATAAAGGTTTTCTGGAAATTAAGACACTATTTTAACATGGTTTCAAGCATATTTTAACACCATTACAAGGGAGTTAAATGTCAAGAGTTATGTCATATCATTATGGTCATTTTCAAAGATTGCAATACTTCAGTTGCACTTTCTGACCCATTATAAATAAGAACTCTATTTTATGGAGAAGGGTTTCAATTTTTGAACAATTTAACACACTCTTTAATCTTTATATTCAAATTATACTCTATAATTTTCTGGATTTATTATCTTTTAGTCATCACGATAAATTATTTTTGTCTTATCTCAATCAAACTTCGTGTAACCCGTAGGTAATTGGATCGAAATAATAAATTTGAAAAGTAATTTACGATTCAAATTCAAAGATCAATCCGGTGATTATATTGTACCGCCCCCAAACCAAATATATAACAGCAAATTATAGTAGAAAACTTATTGTCCTCCCATCGATACCGCCCTGGGGGCCGCCAAACTAACCGCCCACCTGGGAGTCGATGGCAGCGCGCTGCCCAGGGGTCCGCCCAGCCCATCGTCTCCCATTTCGTGTTTTTTGATCAGAAGTGTGGACGAAAAAAATCGGTTTTTCACCCGTTAGAAAAAAAAAATTCTCTAACGGCTATTTTTGATTTTTGATTTTTTTTCTTTTTTTTTTCACTCTATATATACACATTCATTTCTCAATCTTTTAATTCATACATTCATCAATATTTTTCATATTCAATATCAAATTATCAATCTTTTTCCAAAATAAAATGAATCCAAATAACCCAAATTCCGATCCCGATCTATATGTGGTATTAACGATCACGAGTACCACTAATAGTCGGTCACTCGATGCACTTGATCAATTGGATGAGTTAAGAAATAATGAAGAAGTTGAACCCGTACCAAGAGCACCTAGAAGATATTTATATAGAGATCGTGAAGGCCGCGTGGTAGCTTTATGGAATGATTATTTTTCCAACACTTGTACGTTTCTAGAAGATTATTTTCGTAGACGTTATCGAATGCGCAAAGCTTTGTTTCTCCGTATATGTCAAGGTATAATGAATTTTTCTCAAACTCCAATTCCCGAGTATTTTACTTATTTTCGTGAAAGATGTGATGCTACCGGATTACTTGGTTTTAATATTATTCAAAAAGTAACATCTGCCATATGTCAACTAGCTTATGCTGTGTCGGCCGATCTTTTTCAAATGTGTTTGCATATGGGTGAACTAACCTCATATGATTGTTTAAACAAATTTTGCAAATGTATTTTTCACTTGTACGCAATCGAATATTTAAGAAAACCAACTGCACAAGATGTGTAACGTTTGACCGCTAAACATGCTCAAATACATGGGTTACCGGGGATGTTAGGAAGCATCGATTGTATGCATTAGAGATGGAGAAATTATCCGACACGTTGGAAGGGTCATTATACACGAGGTGACCATGGTTACGCGTCAATTATGCTTGAAGCGGTAACGTCGTATGATGGATGGTTATGGCACGCTTATTTTGGTACTGCGGGATCAAATAATGATATCAATTGACTTAATCAATATGATTGTTTAGCGACCTATTAGCCGGTGAAGCTCCACCGTGTACGTTTACGGTAAACGGTTGTACGTTTATTAATAAGGGTTATTATTTGGCGGATGGAATTTACCCGAAATGGTCCACACTAGTTAAGTCGTTCAGAAATCCGATTGATCCAAAACAAGCAAAATTCACAAGGTATCAAGAATCGGCAAGAAAATATATTGAACGAGCATTTGGAATACTACAACGTCGATGGACCATTGTTCAACATCCAGCAAGACCGAATTATATCCGCAAAATTAGAAGGAATATGTTAACATGTGTGATATTAAATAATATGATAACCGAGGACAACGGCCGTGCATTTTGTGAACTTGAAGAGAATTATTGTCCGATTCGACGTGCATGAGGAACATTCCAGGAAAGAGTTGAAGCGCATATGCGGAAGGACGCGAAAATAAGAGATGTGGGCATTCATCGACTACTACAAGATATGCTTGTCAAAAATGTATTTAGTCTTTCACCTAATTATCGTATTCAACATGATCCGACGATAAATCCAACAATCAAGACAAGGCAGGACCTTCACACGTTCACGATGACGAAGACGAAGATGAAGACGAATAATTTTTAAATTTTTATATAATTTTATTTTTAACTCTATGTTTTAATTTTAATTATTGTAATGTTTTTAATTTTTGATAAAAGTTTAGTTTTATTTACATAAGTATTTAATTTTCATAAACAATGAAAAAAAATGGAAGGAATTAGTGTCACTGATGGGAGTGTTTAGTCATAGATTTAGTCCTGAGAAGGAAGTGCTGATGCGGCGCTGATGTGACACCTAGGACTAAGATGGGATGACCTACTCCATTGGGAGCACTCTTAGTTGCAATCCCAATGCAGGTAACGAAACTGTTCAATACATCAGCTTTGAATAATCGTGTTTGAAATTGAAACAACTACCATAATAATATCTAGGACTCTATTTTCGATACTTAATATGAGTCTTAAAAAATAGTAACTAAATCAAGCCACATATGATATAAACTAAAAAAAATATTTGGTACATAACCGTAACCAGCAGATAAGATAGCAAGACATTGTAATCCTCTGCTGCGATGTCGATACAGGGGCCTAACCTAAAAAATGTCATGTGTTATATTATGTCTCGACAATATATCACGTAGTCTCTGCTGCGATGTCGATACAGGGGCCTAACCTAAAAAATGTCATGTGTTATATTATGTCTCGACAATATATCACATAAGTCTCATACAACCTTCATCGATAAATTACTAAAAGAAATTCGAATGTGCATCAGACATCAAAGAAACGTACAATGATATGAAAACACGACCAGTTACATACATACCTCTAAGCTAGATAATTGTAATGGTAGGCCAACTTCTTTCTACAATTTCTTTAGTTAGTTACGGATTAAGAAAGAGTCATATACTCCATATTGTTTATGGATGTTACAGGTAAAGAAGAAGAAATATATTTTTTATAACAAAAGTACAAGGGGCAAAAGTGAAAAACACTTTCAAGTATCATGAATATAGATCGAATGATTCTTGTTTCGTAAACAAATACGTACATTAACAATAGCAATAATATAACAAAAAATTAAGCAAAAAACCAAGAAGCTCGAAATAGGGTTGGATTATTAAATATTTCACCGTCTCTTTATAACTGTCGAACTTATTACACCGGATTTGATTAATAAATATTTCACTGTCTCTATAATTGTATAATAACTTATAACGTAGTATTACGGAGCATCTTAGAGATAATAAGGTTAAATTAATATTTAAGACCACGTTTAAACATCATTAATCATTAATTAACTCATATAAAGCAAATGATTAAGCTTGCTAATGATGGCTGCCACATGTCGATCCCTTATTAATCCCTAATCAATCAGTGTTTAGACCATAAAATTACACATGCCCTATACAATTGATCTCTGAAAACATTACGTAGTGAAAAAAAAAAAAAAAAAAAAAAAAACCCTAATGTTTGACCGTGATTTTCGACCGTTGTTACCTGTTATTACTCAAGAAAAAAGAGAGGATATAGTAGCGACATCACTAAACTCATCATACATATGGGATCATGTATGTAATTGTTCTCAGACTAATAGTTAATATGAGGCTTTTAAACGTTTCTTCGGGTGCTTCTAATCAGGAAAATCAAATGATACATGAAGACATACAATTTTATCACTATATATCTAACTATTTTAGTTTTGAACTACTATCAATAAATCATTGATAGTTTCTAAGGCTGTTAATTCATAGCGGTTTTAAAACTATTTTTTTACTAAAGTGTTTCGTCATTAAATTGCTATCAACAACAAACAATGATTTACAAATACTGACGATTACGAAAACTGTTTTTTAGACACGGGCTTTTAAAATCTAGTATTGTAGATATACTGTAATTCTTAATTTATAACCTAAAATTATCATAAATAAATAATGATAACCAATTTAAATAAGGAAGGTTGGTGTTAAAAAAATATTTATACTTTTTAATTAATTCAAATTAATCTATAAATTTAAATATAACTTAAGCATCTCCTTACATTAGATATCAATAAATCAAGTTCATGAGTTGAATTGGTTGATTTTTAAACTATAATATATGTCATATCACTTTTTCCCAATTTAATTAATCCGAAAAAAAAAAAAAAAAATTAAGTGATATAAATGTAGTGTTTATTTATTTTAAGGTTTTACATTTTACTTTTTATCATATATTTCTTACAGACATAGAATAAAGGTACGTATAAAAGATATTTATCTTCTTATTTTTACTTAATTATCATGAAAATGAGCAATTAATTAATAACAATTCAAAATAATAAATGATTAAAATCGGACGGTTTGTAACTCGGGAGTAGAATCAAGAGATCATTCAATGATCTCATATGAATTCGTTGCAGCTATTTGGCATCATATTCGTTTATGTGTTGGCATTGATATACCGATTCTTCTCTCTTTGTCTTGATTGGGATACTTGATTTGGGTGCAGGTCATCAAAAATATCGCATATACGCTACCGTTCAGACTGCATTGTGGTTTATTTGGAAACTCCAAAAATGCTCATTCGATGAAGAAGCTATTGTTTTACTTTTGAATGTATCATTTAATGTCTTTTTTGGGGGCCTTAGAAATAGCGGTAAATTTAAAACTAGTTGTAACTATTGACTTTTAAAATCTTTTTTTTTTTTTTTGGCATAAAACTGTTTAATTTAAATCTGTTTAATCTCTCTTTAGGTTTTTTTTTTTTTGGCAAGAGAAATGAAAACTATATAGATAGATGAGATCTTAATCGGACGATGAAGATCCTAATCGAAAAACGTACAATGATAATATGAAACTGGATGAGCTCGAAACTAGTAAACGTCACAAGTCGACGCTAACTCCAACCGAACCCAACTTTGACAACCAAACCAAAAACTAATACATGTAAATGGTGCTATCAATCTAACATATGCAAAAATCTATAATAAAAAAAAAAACAACAATGACCATAAATAAAAAAGGTAATGAAAATTAAGAAAACTTGTTACCATTCTTTTCATCCAGTCGATTCGTGAAACTGTCAATTGTGTCGATTAAGAAAGCTTGTTACTAATCTCTCCTTAGTTAAATCGTTAAAATAAATATCAATAAATGGAATGGAATGGAACGGAATATGCTACTACTGTATATAGAGTGGGTGGTTACTCTTTCATTCTGTATTCTCTCTCACATACAATACAAAATTCTACTAATATAAGTAGTATATAATTTGTGAGTGAGAAGGGTTTCACATAAACACAAGGAGGAGGTCAGATCCCAAAGGTGGTTAATCTGTCCATCAATCAATCCTTATTATAAAACATTGTGATCAGTCAATCTTATCTATCAATCAATCAAATCAAACACACTCTGAAACAGAATCAAACAGGAAAAAGAGAGAGAGAAAGAAAGACACACAAACACTCTCTTAAAAGTAAACACAAACAACAATCAAAAAACATGTCATCTTCAGCTGCTGCTGCTGCTTTTTCACCGGACCACCATCACCACCACCACCACCTCTCTCCTCCCTCCGAACAACTCTGTTATGTTCAATGCAACTTCTGTGATACTGTTCTTGCGGTACCACTCAATACATCATCATCATCATTATTTACATCATCACCTATATATATATATATATATATATATATATATATATATATATATATATATATATATATATATATATATATATATATATATATATATATATATATATATATATATATATATATCTCTATATACCTAAATTTCAAGAAATTAAACCGTGACAAGAAAACCCTTTGGTGCATAATAATAATTAGATATAATATAAATATAACAACTCTCTTTTAATTTGTTGTTGATGATATGATATTTTGTAGGTGAGTGTCCCTTGCAGCAGTTTGTTCACTACTGTTACGGTTCGATGTGGGCACTGCACGAATCTTCTATCGGTTAACATGCGAGCCCTTTTGTTGCCGGCTTCGGTCGCTTCAAACGCTGCTGCTAATCAATTTCATCTTGGCCATAATTTCTTCTCTCCTCAAAACATTATGGTATAAGTATAAATAATTAACTAATGAATTAGGGATAAAGTATTGAATTTTATCCATGAATTTGGTAAAATTTGAAAGAAAAATTAACCCCAGATGGGTATGTTCACTTGTGATGAACATCCACCATCTGATTTCTACTCATCAAGATTCAAGATCTTTACTTAAAAAGGAAACATTTCTAGGGTTAGGGTTTTTTTGGATTTAGTTATCCTTTTTTGTTGAGGTTCTTCCATTTGATTTCTCTACTTTTAAAGTTTTATAATGTTTTCTTTCAAATTTTGGGGCTTGGTTTCAATTTCTCCATTTTGCATGTTTGGGCTTAATTTCAAAGGGAATCATATAACTTACTCTAATTAACCCATATATTGACACTAATTATTCAAACCTAATTCTTTAAAATGTATGTATTTTTAGTTAACATTTGAAGTTTTTCAGGAGGAAATAAGAAATGCCCCATCAAACTTGTTCATGAATCAACCAAACCCTAATGAGCCTTTTGGACCAGTTAGAATTGATGAGCTTCCTAAACCTCCGGTGGCAAACAGACGTAAGATTTATTAGTCCTTTTAATTGTTATATAATTTCTAGTATTTTTATCAACTAACTATGCATTATATATGTCTTAGTAATGAAGATAAACAAATGTTTTTGACTTGCATCATACCATCTACTTGTAATCTTAAGTGGTTTTGATAAAATTGAAACAAGGTTTCTAAAATACTACTGTATGTGTACTTTCAAAAGTTTACAATCAAATCAAATGAGGTATTAAAAAATTTTGTTTTTGGTAAAAAGAAAACTCACTTTCTTGAGATTTTAATTCATGATTCCCTTCTTCTTCTTTGTTGTTTCTGAAATTTTAATTTTGTACATCCAAAAGGCAACTTTACTTCAGAAACTTCCCATTGAGTTACATCATTGACCATCAAGGAAACCCTAATTTTACTCAAAACCACACCTATAGTTAATACAACCTCACACGTACATTATTCTAACCCATTATCATAATTTTAATCATTAATATAATTTATTTACCTTTTCCTTTTTAGTTTTTGTATAGTATAGTATAGTATTTTCTTTAATTCCCTTTTACTTCAATATAATAATGTATGTATGTATATGTATATTATATTTTATCACATGTTTAGTGTTTCGTTCATTGACTTTAAAGTTATGTCCTTTTTTGTTTGCTTTTGGTTTGCATGTGTATGGAAATCAGAAAAGTATACATCTACCCCATAAAATAAAATGGTTAGAATTGTTTGATATATAGATAAAGATAATGATGATGTTATGATAGGAGAGAGAGATATTTTCAAGTCTACAAAATAGTCAGCAGTGAAATGTTTTTATTGTAATGTCTGTTTACTTTGTCGCTATGTTTGTCTTGTATTTGCAGCTCCAGAAAAACGCCAAAGAGTGCCTTCTGCTTACAACAGATTCATCAAGTAAGTATATAGTATATATATTGTTTAACTTTTTACAAAAACAAAAAAAAATTAATATATATATTTGTCATGAAATATCTCTATGCAAAAATAAATATAGAGCATTGTACAACATATAAGAGAATATGCTGGTACCAACTCCCAACCTAAATTGTATCACTAAAAACTTCTCAAATAAATATGGCTTTTAATTTTAATGTGTAGATGAATATATAATTTGGTGTTTTGTTTAAAAGGAATGGGAAGAAGATAACATATTAAACATAAATGTACAATTAATTAATATGAGAGAACATATGATAAAATGATAAACATACTAAAATATAAAAAACAAAAACAAACGTCAAATCCGAAATTTCAAAGTACCGGTTGATTTGAATTTTTGAGTTGAAAACGTACTACTTAATTAGACAACAGAGTACAATTTATTGAATGTATTTCTTGTACGATGAAAGTGGTAACAAAATATGAGCTTTCAACATTGTACTGTCCATCTGTGGGTTACATTGATAATTAATGGCTCAAATGTCAGCTTATTAATTACATTCTAACACTTTAATTAATAAATTTTACTCTCGATTTTGTTAATTAAAGTTGCAAGCATTTAACTTTGGTTCAGAAGAATTTGATATCACAATAAATATTCTATAGTTATATTATTATATATGTCTAATAATAATAATAATAATCAAATGTTTACTTAAATTGCTGTGCATGTTACTAGTAATATTTTAGGCAATTGACAAAGTATTTTGTTTTTACCAACATTAGCTAAATTATATAAATTCTACACAAATTTTAAGGTAAATTTGAAGAAAAATTTAAGTCTACATACTGAACCAAAAAGAAAACTGTTTCTTGTACAATTGCTTTCTTCAAAAAAAGAAGTAGGGCCTAGTAAATTCAAAGCTTCAAGCACATTACAGATGAAGCTTTTAGGAATACAGTAAAAAACAATTATAGAGTAGATGAATTGCATAGATCTGTGAAAAGCATGTTTGTTTTTTTTTTTTAATTTAATTTAATTGGACCTACTATATAAATTGTAGAGAAGAGATCCAACGTATCAAAGCAGGAAACCCTGATATCAGTCACAGAGAGGCCTTCAGTGCAGCTGCAAAGAATGTAAGATTTAAATAAATTAATAATTAAGTTTTTTAATTTTGTTGCTAAATCCAAACAAGCATCTATAGCTAGGGTTTCTTTTCAACTAGGGTTTCCTTTTTTCTAATTACGTAGTATGTTTTTTAACAAGTTTTTTTAATTTTTGACCTTTTATTTTAAAGTGGGCCCATTTTCCTCACATCCACTTCGGACTCATGCCTGATCAACCCGTGAAGAAACCCAATGTGTGTCAACAGGTAATACTTTTTTTACCCTTGAAGCTAGTTTTCTTCACCTTTTATTTCTCATTCATATTTAATTTTTTGTACTACATTAGATTATATTAATAATATATATTTTTTCTTATCCTTCATGTGCTTATGTTTCTGTGTTCATCTTTATTAGTTAGAAGCTGAGAAAGTGTAAATCTTATCAATCCAAGAATATCAATTTCTTGGCTCTTAAAAGAACTTGTAATTTATATTGTTTAACTTTGTTTTTGTTGTTTTGCAGGAAGGAGAGGATTTGCTCATGAAAGACGGATTTATGGCCACGGCTAATGTGGGTGTTTCGCCTTATTAAGAAAAATAAAAAGGCTAAGATATAAATAGCTAGCTAGGGTTTCTAAGCTTTCATATGTACTTTCCCTTGTATTTGCATGAATTGTCTAATTAAGACCGAATAATTAGGGGTTTGCCTTGTTTCATTCTACGTCTTCGAATCGAATTATGTCTATTAGTTTATCGTATCAATAGGGCGAGATGATGGAGATGTAAACTCTACTAGTAAGTCACCCTTGAAGGCCCTTTCATGTTGAGTTTGTGTCATATAATTAATATCCTTATCCTTAGGTTTGATCAATTTTTATTTTTCATATAGTATCATCAAGTAATTCATTGCATCCGTTCGCTTTTAGGTGATCCAAGTTGATAATGAATGCGATATACATATGCTAATAACGTTTTCATAATCTTATAAGTCATTGAATTAATACCTAGAGTTTCGATATGTAACTTTCTAGTGATCTATTATAGGAAAGTCTTGCTATTGATATGCCGAATTAGAGTTCTAAAAACGGATAGTATCGACCTACCAAGCTCGACCACCACCATTGATGTCCATTTCGGATTTAATGTTGATAGACTTTATCGATAGTTGCCTTGTCACACCTACAATATATGAGCAATTCATCTTCACCATGCTTTGACACCAACATCATTCAAAGATCATGCATGGTCCCTACTTATTGAAATCTTATTTAAGATGCCAAACAACCATGCTACTAAACATTTGTTCGTATTTAAGATGCCAAACCTCCTTGTTACTAAACCTTTGTTTTAAAGTAAATCATACTATAGATTTTGGAATTCTTTTCGGATAGAATATACATCGAAATTGGTCATCTAGATTTTTTTGCTAGGAGGATGCTAATTATTCTAAGCTTTCACATAAGTTTATTTGATTTATGCCAAAAAGAAATCAAAACGGATTGAAAAATCTCCTGTTCCATGAATCCAATTTGCGTTCATCCGATAAAAGTCAATTTAATGAAGTAATCGTCGGGTGTTGTCAACTTCCCCACTATTCTTGTAACTGTCACCTGTAATCCGCGACCCATGGAAATAAGAGATTGTAATGGCCGTTTTGGTTCCTTCTGATCCTAGAAAACGTCTAAAAAACCCGCTGATATTATTGTAGAGGATTCGAGTACGTGTTGCTTTTCACATTGTTATCGCCTCTATTAAGGTCAGATATCATGATTCTTTTGAAGATGGCGTTTTGTTATGTTTTATCTCCATATTACAGTATATCGGAAACAGCGGTAAAATTGAACTTAAATAAGTTTGGTGGTTAACTACTATCGGTAAAATTGAAGCCCATGTAAAATGAACCAAGGTAAGCCCAAATAAAATTAAAAAGAAATGGCCCAATTTAAATGGGCTGCACCATTTAGTATATTGGTATATTCGGAAACCTCACTATCACTTGGCTAGTATATCTGTAGTAATAAAATACTAACAATTGACTTGGTAAATTTGATTTTATTACGCATATCAAGATCAAGATATAATTTTGTAGTTCCCCAACAAGGTCTACGTTGACTGGTCAAAGTGACTCCCGACAGGTCCAAGTAATTTTAATATGTGGTAACGTTGAAATTGTTACAAAGCAATGAGTGTATTATTTCTTCCAAGTAATTTTAATATGTGGTAACGTTGAAATTGTTACAAAGCAATGAGTGTATTATTTCTGCATATCTAAAAAGTACATAAACCATGACTATATATAGACTAAACCCTAGCAATGACAAATGGGCCAAGCCCAAACAATAGGAATACATGGACTAACATATAACTAGTCTAACATCTCCCCTCAGTTGGAGCGGGAGTACCACGAACGCTCAAACTGGATCGGAACTCGTCAAACAGAGCAAACGGGAGGCCTTTCGTGAAGACGTCGGCAAACTGATATCTTGACGGAACATGCAAAACCGGAACCTGTCCCTGCGCGACCAGGTCGCGAACAAAGTGAATATCGATCTCAATATGTTTAGTCCGCTGATGTTGAACTGGGTTAGAGGAGAGATAAACAGAGCTGGCATTATCACAGTAGACCAAAGTAGCTGATGTGAGAGGGCAGTGAAGCTCGCGTAGAAGGTTACTGATCCAACAAGTCTCGGCAACAGCATTAGCAACCCCGCGGTATTCTGCTTCCGCACTAGAGCGGGAGGGTGTTAGTTGCCGCTTAGATGACCATGAAAGAAGGTTGTTACCGAGAAAAACACAATAACCAGAGGTAGAGCGTCTGGTGGTGGGGCAACCGACCCAGTCAGCATCAGAGTAAGCGACTAATGTAGTAGGAGAAGACGCATAAAGCTGAAGTCCAAGATCAGTGGTTCCCTAAATGTACCTAAGGATCCATTTGAGAGCATGCATGTGTTGCTCTCGAGGATCGTGCATGAAGAGACGGATCTGCTACACAGCGTAAGAGATGTTTGGACGAGTAAATGTGAGGTACTGTAATGCTCCCGCTAGGCTCCGATAGAGAGTCGGGTCCTTCACTGGAAGGCCGTGAGTACTAAGTTTGGCGTCCGGTTCGACCGGAGTCCTAAAAGGATGACAGGTGTTCATATCATCCCGCTCAATGATATCTGTGGCATACTGTTTTTGTGACAAGAACAATCCAGACGCAGTGCGATTAGCGGAGATGCCGAGAAAGTAGTTCAATGGACCTAAGTCTGTCATAGCAAATTCCTTATGTAAGGAGGTAATGATCCTCTGAAGTAGAGATGTAGAGGACGTAGTTAACACAATATCATCAACATACAAAAGCAGGTAGGCTGTATCTGAACCCTGATGATATATAAAAAGAGAAGTGTCACAACGGCTGTGATGAAAACCAATCTGCTGAGCATATCCTGCGAACAGTTGAAACCATACACGGGGAGCCTGTTTGAGGCCGTATAGAGATTTCTGCAGCAAGCAAACATGATCTGGGTACTGAGGATCCCGAAACCCTGGCGGCTTGTTGATATGGCCGAAACAGACGATTTTATTCGTGCGGTGTCGTTAGGCCGTAGGACGTTTAATTCGGTTGATCAAGGTAGCACGCAGTGGTTTTGTTTATTTATATTTTGCGGGACCTAAATTTACTTTTACTTTCTAAGGTGTAGAAGTTGTAAGTTAACCTAGTGTCTTATTTTTTTGCTGATTAACGAATTGAAGATCAAGTGGATAATTGTCTTTTAGTTAAATTACATGGATAAAAGATAGTAGTTGATTTTAGCTAGAGGTCCTAAATGCATAAAAGTAAATAAAGTGGAAGGATATCCGGAGTATTCAAATCAGGGAAATGTTGACCAAGATATCAGTATTGGGTTAGGGAAAGGTAATTATGCTTATGTTAAAACTATGCTTGGAATGTTGTAGATCTGGTTGGATGAGCCAATTACACATACCTACTTGTCTCTGAACTCTCGGAGTTCTCTTTGAGCAGTGAGAAGTATGTCACTTGGTCGTATAATTGAAAGGTAACAATACCTCGGAGGTTATCCTTAGTAAAGCACTAGGTTTGTTAGTGAGTTAAGCTCTAATCCTAACCCTCGTTATCAGTTTAGGTAACTGAATAACAGCGTTCCGTGTTGATTGAACACTGATCACAAATGGAAGGAGTCCGTCGGTTTAAGTTGGCAAAACCTTAAATGAAAACTAACAACCATTCCATCATACTAATGAGATCATAACAATTCAAGCATTATACAGCATCACAGTTAATATACTAGTAGTAAAGCAGATAGAAACCTAATGAATACCTAAACAGTTGATATGACTAAGACCTAAGGCAACAATCAAACATGCAATAGGCTTGGGTCACACAGTGTAGGCACTAACTAGATTGTAACAGCTCCTAAGAGGTCTCTTTGGAACAGTCAATAGGCATACTAGGTCATTCATGTCTCAATTCCTAAGTTCCGTGTCCTGATACAGTATAACCATTCATGCCTCTCGGGAACTCCGGCCATACCGAGTTCATAGAATCTTCAGATACAGTATAACCAGGGGTCTTAATCCTATGAAGTAGCTAATTTCATATAGGTGGACAAGTCCTGATCACAACCTAAGTTGGTCAATCCTTAAGATGCTAGCATACAAATCTATCAGACTTCCTAGTTCAGTATTATAACAGTAATCGTACTAAATTAACATAATTACGCTAACCCAAACTTTTATCATGGCAACATACAGATTAATTAAACTATCATGGTAATATCGGAACGCATTATTAAACATAAAAAGTAAGAACACATGTTTAATACAAAAGACAAGCGTTTCGGATAAAAACCTGAAAAGGCCGAAGAAATCTGCCCGAGATCGCAGGGACTCGCCGGGATATCCTCCGGAAAATAAAAGCTAAGCTAACTACTACTAAAAACTAACTAAAAGTGTTAGGACCCCGAAGTTGTATAGTGTTAATGTGAAATAAGCTTAATTGATGGTTCCTTAGAAGAGGGCTATATAAGGAACCTAAATAGTCCTAATTAGATAGCCATTGCATTGTAACTGAGTTCTAGAAGCTGTGGTGTAACAACCCGGAATTTTTCAATGTTTATTATTAATATTTATTATTAATACTTGCGCATTAATGAATGTATTTGTATACATTTACTTGTTACCGTATTTAACTTTTCCATGGCCCGACAAGTCTTTGTGACACTCGTACTTTTCACGAATAATATTTTTGAATATTATTTACATTCATGATTATTTATTATTAATCATTTTAATTAACTAATGTTAGTAGTTAATTACTTGGGCTTTAATTATTTAAATTGCATACTTACTTGTACTTGGGCTTGGACTTTTATTTCATGGACTAGTAAGCCCACCCTACACATTTAATGGACTTGTAAGCCCATGTCTTATGCTAGTATTTCATTAGAGAAAAGCATGGATTAATTAGCTTAATTTAGAGACAAATTACTTCAAGCATGCATGCATTCTTTTCCATACTTTTAACCTCATTACTTCTCCTAGCATACTACAACATCCCACACTTGAAAGTTGGCTAGTTGACTTCCCTTTTTATTTCCCCAAACTGTCGGCCTTCATACCCCATGGAGAGAGTTTTATTTTTAAATTTTTGATACATATACTCTTGTATTTCATTTCCTTTAGACACACTTACAAACAACACTTAATTTTCTCTCATTTCTTCTCTCAAAAACTAGTAAGTAACAAGATTGTTTTCTCTTCTTTTTCCTTCTAAAAACCGAAGCATATATCCAGCATCATCATTGCTTCTTGTTTAATTACTTGTTTGTTACTTGTTTGTTGTTAAAGATCAAGTTATTTAACTTGTATCTTCATGGATCTTGGTTACTTCCATCTCTTGTTTGATGAAGAACCAAGAACAAGAACCTAAAACTTGTTAGTTTGTGGTTCTACACTTAAGTGTTTTCAAGATCTAGAGTTCATAAACTTGATGATCTTCTTTATGTTCATGTTTTGTAGACTTGAATTCTTAAGATCTAAACTTTGGTTTGAATCTTCTCAAGTATGAAGCAAATATGAACATAATACTTGTAACATTAATTTATTTCTTCATTTCATGTACTTTAAAGTTGTGATTGTTGTAAGCATGGTCAAGTATTACTAGTTAATCTTGATCTCATATTTCTTGAAACCAAAGTTAACTTTGTAAGTTCAAGAACATGGAAGTATAACTTTCTAGTTATAACTTCATATACTTATGTTAGATCTAAGTTTATATAACATATGGTCTTCTAATTTTGTTGTAATTAAGAGCTTACAAGCTTACATACACTTTACAAGTTGAAAATCTAAGTTTCATAACTTATGGTTTCATTAAAGTGTAGATCCAAGTTTTGTAACTTAGAATCTAACTTAAGAACACTAGATCTAGACTTTCTAGTCTAGGATCTTTAAGATCTAGCTAAGATCTAAGTTCTACAACTTAAGATCTTGATTATTTAGTTTACTTTCAAGTTTGTAGCTTAATATTACTTTCATAACTCATGTATGTGTTGGATCTAAGATCTTGATGCAACTTTGGTTCATCAAACTTCATACAACTCTTAAGTGAGTTGTGCTACATGTCTTTGACTTGCACTTGTGTTATTATGGTCAAAACTTGGTTAAGATGATGCAAACCCATTAACGAGTTGTACACTTGAAGCTATACGCATCAAGGATGAGAACCGTGATGAGCATCAAGCACCAAGAACCCACTGGAACACATTTCTTACTGTTTATGGAACTGATCAGACTACCTGGGCTACTATAAAGTTGATTTTCAGTTATTTCGGTTCGAGTAGATGATTTTCCGTTTAGACCTTGTCTTAATCCGAGTTACGGTTTAGGATCTATGGCCTCCCGAAAGTCACTACACCCTATTAACGTTGTGCTGAAATTTCTGACCTACTCGCACTTAAACTGTCACCACGGTCAAACGAAGAAGAGTTTGGTTCTGAAAATTGGTCAGCCTCTAAGAGACTTATATACAGAGCCATGCCCACTGGTCTCATCTCATTTCAGTTTGTATAGAGGCCGTGGCGACTGATCGACGTAAGCCTTTATTTTAAACCTTATTCTTTGAATAAAACTTACTTTGTACTTTTGTTTGATGATGAATTATGATGATACTTAAGACCTAATTTACATATATTTAAACCTTTGGGAACGATTTACTGACTTAGTAACTTTTGACTTAGGTTGAGGACCCGTTTGGACAACCTATTTGCTTACTTTTCCCGAACCAACTTTACTACTACTTTCCACTGTGAGTTATAGCATCCCTTTTTACTTTAACTATTTTGGGAACTGAGAATACATGCACATTTTACGTTTTACATACTAGGCACGAGTACTTAAACTTTATATATGTGTGGGTTATACAACGACATAAATGTAACATCCCGCATTTTTCCGTTAAATTATTTTAACGCCCGTCTTTTTCTTTTTAAATAATACCCTTCGTATCTAGATTCGTATCCTTTGTTATGTAACATTTTAAATATTCTCGTTATCGGATCTCAATATCTCCCGTACTCCCGTGTAACTTAAAATAAATCGTTTGGTTATATCCCGCACCCGATTTGAACTCGAAGGACTAAAGTCGCCAAAGGGTCAAAGTAGTGACTAGGTCAACTAGTCAACCCTTCTCCTCCATCCATTCATTTCACCTCCTTCTTCCTTTTTGATACTTTCAAACTCTCCCAACATTCAAACCTTAAATCATCATCCAAATCCGTTCAAGCGAGCTTCAATCCAAACAAACTACATATTCTTGATCCTCTCATCATCCTCTTCGATTTGATGCTAACCACTTCGATTTTGGGTAACATTTCTAAAACACTAGATTTCTTTAAATTTGTGTTCTTGAATTAAAAGTGTGTTAATTAGTGTCTATGGCTCATTGTGATGTCGTGTATGTAATTTGTATGCTCGATTTGTTGTTTTTGGTGTAACTAGCTTGAATATGAAAATTGCTTGCTTAATCTTTGATTTTGGATGATTAAAAGTTGTTTAATTGTTAAAGTTCATGTATTAAATGTGTTACTAGCATCATTAGCTTCAAATTGATGTGTAGGTTGATTAAGAAAACTTCAAAAACATGATTATTGATTTTGAGATGTTTGACTAGGGTTTGATAGTTCTTGACATGAATTTTTGGATGCTTGAATGTCATGGAATGTTAATTGTTAGTGTTTAGTAGTAATGTATGCTTCATTACCTTCAAAACGGCATATCATATGTGTGAATTGGTTTCCCGAAACTCAAAATGCAATTGATGAACTTGAAACTTAGGAAATGGACTTTTATTGTTCGCTTGATGAGATTTCGGCTATTGTAAATGATGTTATTGTTGGACCATAAGTGCTTAGTTGTATTCCTCGTCAAAATACCTTTCCAACGATATATGATAGGCATTATAAGTGTTTGCGGGTCAAGAGTTGGGTTGGAAAAGGTTTTGGTTCGTGCATACTTTGAAAAACTGACCAGAATTCTCTGCCCAGATGGTGGCGCGGCGCGCCCCATCCCCGCGCGGCGCGCAGATTGGCCTGGTCAGATTCTGACCTCTTTGTCCCATTTCACGTGAAATGTTTGACTAGCTACCGACCTCCGATTCACATGAAACTTGTTCTAATATACTTGTATATGAATAATTAGCATAGAAAAATAGTCCGGGACCCGACCCGAACATGTTGACTTTTTCGTTGACTTTGACCCGACCAAGTTTGACTTTTTGTCAAACTTAACCAATTAATTATGCAATCTTTCTAACATGATTCTATACTTGTATCTTGCATGAAACTTGACAATTTTCTTCACATGCTACATAATCGAGTCGTGTCGAGCCATAGGACTAATTGAACAACTTTGACCCTTCATGACTATCGTTATTGATACAACCTACTTGTTTAGGTCGAGATTAGCTTTGTCTTTGCACGCGTTTACTCGTTGAAGTACTTTATTAACTCTTGCGCTCAAGGTGAGATCATAGTCCCACCTTTTCAACAACTTTTATACTTTTAAATCGTGGGCTGAGAAAACATATACTTTGTTACATCTTGTACTACTTACTTTTATGTTTTGAACACAAGTGTGAAAACAAACATTCCACGTGCGAGTTAGAACAAAAATGCCTCAATTCGATTATCATTAGTTACACTTGCAGGGTGTAAGCGAGAACTTATATTGTGTGGCCATACGGGTTTAACAAACCCTCATTCGGACGGTTCGCTACCGTTATGCGGATGAAATATATTTTTGTGTTTTAGTGTGGGTTCTAGCACTGTGTGATGGGGTAACGTTGGTTAAGTTTTGATAATTGAGTGCTCGCGTATAACAACACTTTTGGAATGCAAATGATTTGGATAATCTACGTTATGGAAATACAAAATCTTGTGGTTCAAAAACAACGTTTAATACTTACTAAACCTATGATTTCACCAACGTTTTCGTTGACAGATTCTTCTATGTTTTCTCAGGTTTTGAATGCTTAGTGATACATGCTTCCGCACTCTTTTGATACTTGCTTGGATGTCGAGAATACATGCATTTTGGAGCATCTTTTGAACTTATTTAAACTGTGTCGCATAGTTTTCATTTGTACTTATAACGTTGTAACTTAACTTGTGGTCAATTATCTTTGTAAACTTTGAAACAATCTTTACACTTGAATGGATGCGACATATTTTGGGTCAACGTCTGTTTTAAAGACTTATGACCAGGTAATGGGACCTACGTAGTCGACGCCGTCACTTGACGATTTGTCGGGGTCGCTACAAGTGGTATCAGAGCCTTGGTTGTAGGGATTTAGAGTTCATTTGTGTCCACCCCGAGTCATAAGGTACATAGGTGAATCTAGACTACAACCGGCATATAGACTGAAGTAGGAATTACTTGACTATTTGTGCATCTATACTTGAACTCTTCTATCATATCTAACTCGTATTCGATCTTGATCTTACGTTGATAAATTTTGTTGACGCGCCACCTTGACTTTATGAGGTAATGTTAAATGCACATGAGAATCAGGGTAATATAATTTCCGGGATTATATTACGGTGATTCATATGGACATTCCGCCATTATGACATAAAGAATTTAAGGCGAGTCAAGGAAAATTTTCTCTACATCATCATTCCCTATCATGATTAGTATTATTGAGAATACTAATCAACGATATTCTTGTGTCTTGAAGGAACAATGCCTCCCCGTCGCGGACCACGTAATGAAACTTCCGAACAAGCTTTTCAACGCATGATAGCCACCGCCATAGGTGCGGCTATGGCTAGTATCTCCTCCGACATCAATAACAACCACAACCACAACAACCATGGAGCCGGTAATTCAAACGAGGGTTGCTCCTACAAAACTTTCATGGGGTGCAAACCTCACACCTTCGATGGGACCGGAGGACCGGTTGTGCTCACCCGATGGTTTGAGCAAACAGAAGCCGTTTTTAGCATAAGCGGTTGTCGGGACCAAGACAAAGTCAAATATTCCACCCACACTTTTGCCGGTATCGCCCTCACATGGTGGAATACGTATGTGCTGTCGGTGGGTATCGATGAAGCCCACACTCTCTCATGGGCCGACTTAAAGAAAAAGATGATCACCGAATACTTCCCGCGCGAAGAGACCCGTAAGCTCGAACACGAACTAAGAACTTTAAAAGCGGTCGGGAATGACCTAAAGGCATATAATCAACGATTTTCTGAGCTATCCTTGATGTGCCCAAACCTCGTGACCCCCGAACCTCTAAGGGTTGAACTTTACATGGATGGTCTTCCCAAGAGCATCAAACAAGGAGTAATGTCATCCAAACCCAGTAATCACCAAGAGGCCCTGAATATGGCCCGTCAATTGATCGAAACGGTAGACGAGATTGAAGTGCCGGCACCTAAAGCCGAGGATGAGTCGGGTGATAACAAAAGAAAATGGGAAGCCCCCCAATCGAGTAACTACAACAACAACTTTTCCAAGGAACCTCTCACCCCCGTCGGCAAGAAAAGTTATGCCGGGACACGACCTTTTTGCAACAAATGCCACAAGCATCATTTTGGTGAATGTGGCAAGCTAATTTGCCATCGGTGCCAAGGTAGTGGTCATATTGCCAAGTATTGTGGAAGTACCGCCCCCGTCACTCAAAAGGGGCCCAACGCACCAAAGCCGAGTATTTGCTACAAATGTGGCCAATCGGGTCATTTTAGGAATGAATGCCCAAAGAATAAAGCAAAAACCAACGCGCGCCGTTGAACTTACAACATCGACACCTAGGATGCCCGAGACGATGATGGACTAGTCACGGGTACGTTTCTTCACAACAAACCGTATATTTCATACTTATTCGATTCGAGTACCGTTAGACGTTTTATAACGAAGGATTTGACTCGTGCTCTTTATATTCCACCTCTTTTCCCCAGATACTACTTAGACGATTTAAGTGACCGACGAAAAATATTGTGTGCCTATAAATTTTATCGGAGGATATGCGTTAAGAAATTGGACTCGACACCTATAGAACTAAGGAACTCAAAACTTATTCATTAAGGAGAAATTGTTGCCCTACATTTATGTATAGATTATTGTGAACTAAGTAACTTTCGGTTGGAAACCAATACTCTCTTCCTCGTATCCATTACCTCATGATTATTTGCGTGGATCCCGTGTATTCCAAATCGACCTCCGTTCTGGTTATCATCAATTGGGGGTTAAGGGAGACGATGTCTCCTAAGCCATTTTACGAGCTCGCAACGTTAGTTGTAAATCCCTCTTAGTACCGTTTGATTTATTTAGGACTCCGTCTGTATTCATGAACCTCCTAAACCACGTATGCAACTTATCTAGACAAATCTGTTATCATATTTATAGATGACATCTTAACTTATTCAAGTAAAGAAGGCAAACGAACAACATCATCATCTTACGCTCGAACTTTGAGAAAAGAGCAACTCTATACCAAATTCTCCGAGTGAGAATTTCTGTTAAACGAAGTCAAATTTTCTAGACCATGATGTTAATGGTCAAGGCATTACAATCAATCTCGAAATCAAGCCACACGTAATCATGAAACTCTCTCAACTCAGACTTGTATTCGTAAAATCTTAGATCTCGCCTGTTATCACCGAAGATTCATTTCTGACTTTTCTCGTGTTACCCGACTTTTAAACTCGTTAACTCACTAAGGGAAAACTTTAAACCTCTCCGTGTTCGAACCTTGAGCGTGATTCTTCACACCAACATTTCTAGTTAAAATTGTATAGCAACAGATGGAACTCAAACATGGAAATATTTCTACATGAACGCCGAAAGGCATACTCTCTCGACTCAAAATTAACGTAACTAAAATTCGTTATTTTGCACGAAGAATTCGAATATTAAACTGTAGATCCGATCAACTTTCTCGTCATCACGTACCACACACATACCTCTGTTATTTCACCGTTACTGTCTGATATTACTGGGATTTAAGATAACACACAATCCAACGATACTTCACTCTTCTTTGACTTAACGTCCTTGTGTTTCTGATAATCGGCCAACTATTATTCAACCCCGAACTATACAATTACGTGTACTATCTTGTTTCTCTTCCAGACTTCAATTTTCGACAACTAGAGGCGCGTTATGGCAACCTCGAGATGTAAGCTCATCCTATTCTCAGTCCTCATTTCACTCCTATCTTTATCGCTCGCATTTCCGTTTAAGGAAACTCCTTGTAACATTTCTCCATGGATAGAGAAACTCCTCACATTACATTAGTATTCGCCACGAGGATGAATAGTCCTAACGAACATTTTTTTTTTTTTTTTTGAACCCTAACTAACTTGTTCAAACATATCTTAAGAGATTCTATTCCAACACGGTGTATCCTTGTCAATTATCCCGTATCGAAATACTCGTTTCACTTCTAGTTTTACAAGAAACCCTGGAGACCCGCTTAGACATGAGTACCACGTACCACCCACAAACCGATGAACCGAGCAAACGAACGATTTACGTCTTGGAAAGACAAATCACAAACTCGTATTGTCACCTTTAGTAGATCACTCGTACAACAGTAGTTACCACTCGTGTGTTCACCCGCACTTTCCGAAACCCTATATGACCGCTAATGTCGTACCCCTGTTCATTTAACCAACGCATGTGGCAAACAAAACACAGAATCTGAACTCAATCAAGAAACAACAATTGAGATCATTCAAGTCCGAGAAGGGCTCGAGACAACCCAAAGTCACCAAAAGAGTTATACCAAACTTAGATGAAAACCTCACAAAATCCCTGTAACAGTGTAATATTGAGAACCCGCACCTTGGAAAGGTGTAATCCGTTTCGGGAATCAGGGAAAGTTAAACTCGCGACACGTTAAACCTTTTGAAACCTTGGGGCATATTGGAACCGCTTCCTACCGTTTGGAACTTCTGACTCAATTAAGTTTCCGCTTACCCTGTGTACCATGTAACAAACTTAGAAACGTGTCCTGCGGAACAGGAACGTGCAATCCTGCTGGATACATCAACTATCGATGACAAACTTCTCTTCATAGGAAAACCAGTTGAAACCAGGGATCGTAAAAAAAAAAAAAAAAAAAAAAAAAAAAAAAACCGAACCTTAATACAACGAAATACCCTAACTATCCAAATTCATGAGAACACTCAAGGACGTGCCTTCACTTATTCATAACATTGACAACGTAAAGTCTCGAGTAAGAGATATCGACTACTACTTCCAACTAAATTTCGGGACGAAATTTCTTTTGAGGTGTGGATAATGTAACATCCCGCATTTTTTCGTTAAATTATTTTAACGCCCGTCTTTTTCTTTTTAAATAATACCCTTCGTATCTAGATTCGTATCCTTTGTTATGTAACATTTTAAATATTCTCGTTATCGGATCTCAATATCTCCCGTACTCCCGTGTAACTTAAAATAAATCGTTTGGTTATATCCCGCACCCGATTTGAACTCGAAGGACTAAAGTCGCCAAAGGGTCAAACTAGTGACTAGGTCAACTAGTCAACCCTTCTCCTCCATCCATTCATTTCACCTCCTTCTTCCTTTTTGATACTTTCAAACTCTCCCAACATTCAAACCTTAAATCATCATCCAAATCCGTTCAAGCGAGCTTCAATCCAAACAAACTACATATTCTTGATCCTCTCATCATCCTCTTCGATTTGATGCTAACCACTTCGATTTTGGGTAACATTTCTAAAACACTAGATTTCTTTAAATTTGTGTTCTTGACTTAAAAGTGTGTTAATTAGTGTCTATGGCTCATTGTGATGTCGTGTATGTAATTTGTATGCTCGATTTGTTGTTTTTGGTGTAACTAGCTTGAATATGAAAATTGCTTGCTTAATCTTTGATTTTGGATGATTAAAAGTTGTTTAATTGTTAAAGTTCATGTATTAAATGTGTTACTAGCATCATTAGCTTCAAATTGATGTGTAGGTTGATTAAGAAAACTTCAAAAACATGATTATTGATTTTGAGATGTTTGACTAGGGTTTGATAGTTCTTGACATGAATTTTTGGATGCTTGAATGTCATGGAATGTTAATTGTTAGTGTTTAGTAGTAATGTATGCTTCATTACCTTCAAAACGGCATATCATATGTGTGAATTGGTTTCCCGAAACTCAAAATGCAATTGATGAACTTGAAACTTAGGAAATGGACTTTTATTGTTCGCTTGATGAGATTTCGGCTATTGTAAATGATGTTATTGTTGGACCATAAGTGCTTAGTTGTATTCCTCGTCAAAATACCTTTCCAACGATATATGATAGGCATTATAAGTGTTTGCGGGTCAAGAGTTGGGTTGGAAAAGGTTTTGGTTCGTGCATACTTTGAAAAACTGACCAGAATTCTCTGCCCAGATGGTGGCGCGGCGCGCCCCATCCCCGCGCGGCGCGCGGATTGGCCTGGTCAGATTCTGACCTCTTTGTCCCATTTCACGTGAAATGTTTGACTAGCTACCGACCTCCGATTCACATGAAACTTGTTCTAATATACTTGTATATGAATAATTAGCATAGAAAAATAGTCCGGGACCCGACCCGAACATGTTGACTTTTTCGTTGACTTTACCCGACCAAGTTTGACTTTTTGTCAAACTTAACCAATTAATTATGCAATCTTTCTAACATGATTCTATACTTGTATCTTGCATGAAACTTGACAATTTTCTTCACATGCTACATAATCGAGTCGTGTCGAGCCATAGGACTAATTGAACAACTTTGACCCTTCGTGACTATCGTTATTGATACAACCTACTTGTTTAGGTCGAGATTAGCTTTGTCTTTGCACGCGTTTACTCGTTGAAGTACTTTATTAACTCTTGCGCTCAAGGTGAGATCATAGTCCCACCTTTTCAACAACTTTTATACTTTTAAATCGTGGGCTTAGAAAACATATACTTTGTTACATCTTGTACTACTTACTTTTATGTTTTGAACACAAGTGTGAAAACAAACATTCCACGTGCGAGTTAGAACAAAAATGCCTCAATTCGATTATCATTAGTTACACTTGCAGGGTGTAAGCGAGAACTTATATTATGTGGCCATACGGGTTTAACAAACCCTCATTCGGACGGTTCGCTACCGTTATGCGGATGAAATATATTTTTGTGTTTTAGTGTGGGTTCTAGCACTGTGTGATGGGGTAACGTTGGTTAAGTTTTGATAATTGAGTGCTCGCGTATAACAACACTTTTGGAATGCAAATGATTTGGATAATCTACGTTATGGAAATACAAAATCTTGTGGTTCAAAAACAACGTTTAATACTTACTAAACCTATGATTTCACCAACGTTTTCGTTGACAGATTCTTCTATGTTTTCTCAGGTTTTGAATGCTTAGTGATACATGCTTCCGCACTCTTTTGATACTTGCTTGGATGTCGAGAATACATGCATTTTGGAGCATCTTTTGAACTTATTTAAACTGTGTCGCATAGTTTTCATTTGTACTTATAACGTTGTAACTTAACTTGTGGTCAATTATCTTTGTAAACTTTGAAACAATCTTTACACTTGAATGGATGCGACATATTTTGGGTCAACGTCTGTTTTAAAGACTTATGACCAGGTAATGGGACCTACGTAGTTGACGCCGTCACTTGACGATTTGTCGGGGTCGCTACAATAAACTTTCCCCTTAGCTCGGTAACGTTTAGTCATTGGTCTTTGAACCGGTGAACGCGAATATTAGATATGGATCCATAGGGTTTGACATCCCCACTCGGGCTAGTAGCGCTAGCATTTAACGGGTGTTTAATACTTCGTAAACATACGCACTCGCCAAGTGTACTTTTAGGGGGTGATAAACGTTAAGTTAGTTACCAAGTGCCCACGGTTATACATATACTTTTCATACTGTTTGAAACGCTGTTGAAGCACTGAAATCTCGTGGCCTACCTTACATTACTGTTATACTTAAACTATAGCTCACCAACATTCGTGTTGACGTTTTTAAGCATGTTTTTCTCAGGTGCTTAAGGTTGCTTGCTTCCGCTGTTGTACTAGTCTTGCTGATTAGCCACCCGCTGCCTTATTAGAGATGTTACCGCATGAAAAATTTTATCTTGCATTCAAACTTTATTGCTTTTGAACAATGATTTATAACGACCTAAGGGTCACGTACTAATATTACTTGCTTCCGTTCATAGAAGCATACTTTTGGTTGTAAAACATTTGACGTTGGTTATGACGTCACCTTTTATCATGAATGCAAACTTGTTTTGAAAACGCATATAGTGTTTGACCTTGTAATGATCCTGCTGTTGATGGTCCGTACATGTTGATTTAGTATGGGGCGTCACATTTGGTATCAGATCATTGGTTGTAGGGAATTAGGTTGCATTAGTGAGTCAAGACCCGACCGAGTAGGATTCACTAATAGGACTAATCTACAACTTGCTAGTTTACTTGTTTCTGCGGGACTTACTGTGTGCTGTTATTTACTTTTACTGCTATATGACGTGTACTATTACTTGGTTTTCACTACTGCATGATATTATTTTCTTTCGATTGCATGCTACTTCTGTAGGATTCATTGTTATTGCCATGCTATTTACTGCTATACATGATTTAGACTGTTGTAGTTAATTTGCCTAATACGTGCTTTCTTTATAACTTACTGACCTGGAAAAAGTTATGTTTCCTTGTTCAGATGTCAGATGCCCCGCCCACTATCATTCACTTGGAGAGTGACTCGGACTCATCGGCCACCTCACCTACCGTTGTTGCTGACTCGATCCTGTCATCTACACCTTCCAGTGACTCTGGCGCTTCATCCTTCGGAGCTAGTAGCCATGCACCCTGCCCAGTGATTACCTCAGATGGAGCCGAGGTCCTACAGGAGATTCCAGCTCCACTTATCCCAGGACCCTCAGAGCCACAACACCATTCAGATGTTGTTGTGATTTTCGTGAAACTTGGGGAAGGTCCAGTCCGTAATGAGCATAACCATTGGTGCCGACGCCTTCCTGATGGACATCTCGTACCGATCGGGCTCGCCAGATACCGACAGATGATGGCCGCCCGAGGAGAGCCACCCGTGCAGCCACCCCCAGCCGATCTAGACGACCCATCATCCGCCGATTCTTCATCCAACGACTCATCCTCTGACGACTCTAGTGATGAGGATTTAGATGAGGACCCTGATGATGCACCTATACAGCCACCCTTCATCCCGCCGAAGAAGCGGTACCGTTTCGATGGTACCGTCATTCCAGGGATTAATGGAGGTCGACCATTCGTTGACGCTCATGGTCGGCGTCGTAGGGTTACCGCCCGAAAGCGGCTTGTGTCGTACCCTGCTGATCCTTTTGTGCGTAAGCCTTACCGCTTTGCAGCCTCTACTTCTGGAACAGGACCGTCTGCACCACCGGCACCACCTGCACCACCAGCACCGCCTGCCCTACCATCTCCCTCTGTCGAGGAACTGACGAGAGAGGTAGAGATCCTCCGTGCTCGGGTAACTGAGCTCGAGGACCAGATGTCCCACATAATGGACATCCTACACCCACCATCACCTTAGGACTTTTGTAGTAGATTTCAGTATGTAACCTCATTTGAAGTTTTATGTTTTACTTATGTATTGTACGAACCTATGCGGATGTATGCAACTTATTATTAATGAATGGAACTTTGTGTTGTTAAATTCTTGCACAGTGTTCTATTTACGTTACTGTGTGATGACTTTGTGGTATCTAAATCTATTTGCGTTACTTAATTAGCATGTGTTGAGTTGATTCCACGCTGATTACCATATACTGTATTATTACTATTTGAATACTAGGTTTTGACTTGAGTCAAAAAAATTTGTTTAGAACATCAATGGCAAACGGAAGATCAACGCCAACCACATCACAGATCGAGGAAATGTCAATGAACGAGTCACCGCAGCTTTAGCGGAAATGAACCCCCAAGCTCCACCGCCACCGGTTATCCAGTCCATTCGTAATGGGTGCACATACAAAGAGTTTCAAAGCTGCAAGCCCCACAACTTTAGCGGAACTGAGGGGTCAGTTGGTCTCACTAGGTGGTTTAAGAAATTAGAATCTGTGTTCCGAGTTAGCAACTGCTCAGAGGCGAACAAGACCAAGTATGCCTCATGTACACTGTCTGACGGCGTACTAACTTGGTGGAACACATTGGCTCAAGCAAAGGGCATTGATGAGGCGTTTGCTACCCCATGGGAGGAATTCAAAGGGGCCCTGATTGAGGAATATTGCCCTAGGACAGAGATCCAGAAGATGGAGATTGAGTTTATGCAGTTGAAGGTTGTGGGAAACGATCTCGATGGTTACAACCGCAGGTATCTTGAATTATCCCTGATGTGTCCTACCATGGTTACCCCGGAGTTTAAGCGCATGGAAAGGTACTTATGGGGACTTCCTAAGTCCATTAAGGGAAATGTCGCCTCGTCTAAGCCACCTAATGTCCCGAAAGTAATGCGCATGGTGCACACTTTAGTGAACCAAATAATCATCGATGAACCGAAAAAGGCTAAGTCCGAAGCGGGTAGTAGTGATAAGCGTAAGTGGGATAACAACAAGGGGAGAGCCTATGATCAAACCCCCGTTAAGAGGCACAACAACGGTGGGAATCCCAATCCGAACACCAACTCGAACCCCAACTACAAGGGTACCCTACCGCAATGCAAGAGGTGCTACAAGCACCATACTGGGTACTGTAATGTGGTTTGTGAAAAGTGCAAAAGGACCGGGCATATTGGCAAGGACTGCAAGATCACCACCATGACTGGGAAGCCTAACCCCAATGGACCGAGAAAGTGTTATGAATGTGGACAAACGGGCCACTTCAGAAATGAGTGTCCCAACAATCGAAAGGACTGCGGACCACCGCGTGGCAGAGCATTCAATGTAAATGTAAGGGATGCTCGTGAGAACCCCGACTTGGTGACATGTATATTCACTATCAACAATCTATTAGCTTCTGTCTTATTTGATACTGGTGCCGATAGGAGTTATGTATGTAGACACTTTTGTGATAAGATAAATTGGTCGTTAGTTCCTTTAAAAGAGAGTATGCTTGTCGAGGTAGCCAACGGTAAACTTGAAAAAGTGGACCAAATAGGCCGAGGAGCTATCATCAACATAGCTGGTGTGGATTTTGAGATTGACTTAATACCTATTAAGTTGGGAAGTTTTGATGTTATTGTCGGTATGGATTGGTTGACCAAGATAAGGGCTGACATTATCTGTGGAGATAAAGCTCTTCGTATACCACATGGAGACGGTGAGCCACTGGTTTTTTACGGAGAGATATGTAGTTCGAAACTGAATCTCATTAGTTGCATGAAAGCGCAAAAGATCATGAAGAAAGGACGTCTTGCTGTTTTGGCACATGTGAAAACGTTAGAAACCGGGGTGAAGAGCGTGGATGACGCACGAATTGTGAACGAATTTTTTGATGTCTTTTCGGAAGAATTGCCTGGATTACCGCCACCGAGAGCAGTAGAGTTTCAAATCAATTTAGTGCCAGGAGCTGAACCTGTAGCTCGCGCACCATATCGACTCGCACCTTCCGAAATGCAAGAGTTGCAGAGTCAATTACAAGAACTGTTAGACCATAGATTTATCCAACCGAGTTCTTCGCCTTGGGGCGCGCCTGTTTTGTTTGTAAAGAAGAAGGATAGATCCTTCTGCATGTGTATCGACTACCGCGAGCTCAACAAATTGACGATCAAGAATCGGTATCCTCTTCCCCATATTGACGATCATTTTGATCAGCTGCAAGGATTGAGAGTTTACTCTAAGATCGATTTGCGATCCGGTTATCACCAGTTGAGGGTGAAAGAGAGCGATGTAATGAAAACTGTGTTTAGAACTCGTTATGGTCATTATGAGTTTATCGTGATGCCATTCAGATTAACCAACGCACCTACCGTGTTCATGGACCTCATGAATCGTGTCTGTAAACCATACTTGGACAAGTTTGTTATCGTTTTCATAGATGATATCCTCATCTGCTCTAAGAGCGAAGAAGAACATGAATAACATCTTCGATTAGTGCTTGAACTCTTGAGACAAGAGCAACTCTATGCCAAATTCTCCAAGTGTGAATTTTGGTTGAAGGAAGTCCAATTTCTGGGTCATGTTGTGAGCGACCAGGGTATCAAAGTTGATCCCGCCAAGATTGAAGCTATCAGCAAGTGGGAAACCCCCACTACTCCGACTCATATCCGCCAATTTTTAGGTCTCGCCGGTTACTATCGAAGATTTATTGAAAGATTCTCTCTGATTGCGCGTCCTTTAACCGCACTGACTCACAAAGAGAAGAAGTTCAATTGGGAACCCGCTCACGAATCAGCATTTCAAACCTTGAAGCAGAAATTGACCACCGCACCTATCTTATCTCTTCATGAAGGCAGTGATGATTTCGTTGTGTATTGCGATGCCTCGAAAAGTGGTTTTGGTTACGTATTGATGCAAAGATCGAAGGTTATTGCTTATGCTTCTCGTCAACTGAAGATTCACGAGCGAAACTACACTACTCACGATCTCGAGCTTGGAGCTGTTGTCTTCGTGCTCAAATTGTGGAGACACTATCTTTATGGAACAAAGAGCACTATATTCACCGATCATAAAAGCCTCCAACACATCTTCGATCAGAAGCAACTGAATATGAGACAGCGTCGATGGATCGAGACCTGAATGACTATGATTGTGAACTTCGTTACCATCCTGGCAAGGCAAATGTTGTAGCCGACGCTTTGAGTCAAAAGGAGAGGATGGCACCTCTTCGTGTCCGGGCTCTGGACATCACCATCCATTCAAATCTCAACAATCAGATCCGAGTAGCCCAAGATGAGGCTCTCAAGGGGGAGAATGTATCTCATGAACACCTGAACATTCTCGACTCTCGATTCGAGGTTAAGGAAACAGGACTTCGGTACTTCACCGGAAGAATTTGGGTACCTCGTTATGGAGATCTACGGAGCCTTATTTTAGATGAAGCCCACGAGTCGAGATATTCGATTCATCCCGGAGCGGGAAAAATGTACCACGATCTTAAGGAACAGTATTGGTGGCCGAATCTTAAGAAGGACGTTGCAACTTATGTTGGTAAGTGTTTGACTTGCTCGAAAGTTAAGGCCGAACATCAGAGGCCTTCTGGATTACTTCAACAACCAGAAATCCCGCAATGGAAGTGGGAGAGGATAACGATGGACTTCATTACTAAGCTACCAAAGACGGTGGGCGGATACGATACCATCTGTGTTATCGTTGACCGTCTCACTAAATCTGCACACATCTTAGCCATGAAGGAGATGGATACGATGGAGAGACTTACTCAACTATACATCAAGGAGGTTGTATCTCGTCATGGTGTACCTTTATCGATCATCTCAGATCGCGATCCCCGTTTTGCTTCCAGATTTTGGCTTTCTTTACAAAAAGCCATGGGAACTCGTCTCGACATGAGTACTGCATATCACCCACAGACTAACGGGCAAAGTGAACACACGATTCAGACTTTGGAGGACATGTTGCTTGCATGTGTTATCGATTTCAGAAAGGCCTGGGAAAGGCATTTGCCAATCGCCGAATTTTCTTACAACAACAGTTATCACTCGAGCATTAATGCCGCACCTTTTGAAGCATTGTATGGCCGCAAGTGCCGATCTCCTATTTGTTGTGCCGAAGTAGGCAAAAAGCAAATCACTGGACCCGAGGTAGTCCATGAAACAACGGAGAAGATTGCTCAGATTCAAGCGAGACTTAAGACGGCCCGTGATCGTCAAAAGAGTTATGCCGACCTCAAACGTAAGGACTTTGAATTCAACGTAGGTGATCGTGTAATGTTGAAGGTTGCACCTTGGAAAGGTGTAATCCGTTTTGGAAAACGTGGAAAGTTAAACCCATGATACATTGGTCCTTTTGAAATCTTGGAACGTGTTGGACCCGTTGCTTACCATTTGGATCTTCCAACTCAATTGAGCTCAGTTCATCCTACCTTCCACGTATCGAATTTGAAGAAGTGTCTTGCTGCACCAGAACTTGTCATACCACTGGAAGAACTTACAATTGATGACAAACTCCACTTCGTGGAAGAGCCTGTTGAAATTATGGACCGTGAGGTCAAAACTTTGAAACGCAACAAGATTCCGATCGTCCGAGTACAATGGAATGCCAAACGAGGACCTGAGTTTACCTGGGAATGAGAGGATCAAATGATGCAGAAGTATCCTCACCTTTTCCCGACTCCTCCATCAACCTCAGCTTAAAATTTCGGTACGAAATTTTCTTTAACAGGTGGGTAATGTAACAACCCGGAATTTTCCAACGTTTATTATTAATATTTATTATTAATACTTGCGCATTAATAAATGTATTCGTATACATTTACTTGTTACCGTATTTAGCTTTTCCATGGCCCGGCAAGTCTTTGTGACACTCGTACTTTTCACGAATAATATTTTTGAATATTATTTACATTCATGATTATTTATTATTAATCATTTTTAATTAACTAAGGTTAGTAGTTAATTACTTGGGTTTTAATTATTTAAATTGCATACTTACTTGTACTTGCGCTTGAACTTTTATTTCATGGACTAGTAAGCCCACCCTACACATTTAATGGACTTGTAAGCCCATGTCTTATGCTAGTATTTCATTAGGGAAAAGCATGGATTAATTAGCTTAATTTAGAGACAAATTACTTCAAGCATGCATGCATTCTTTTCCATACTTTTAACCTCATTACTTCTCCTAGCATACTACAACATCCCACACTTGAAAGTTGGCTAGTTGACTTCCCTTTTTATTTCCCCAAACCGTCGGCCTTCATACCCCATGGAGAGAGTTTTATTTTTAAATTTTTGATACATATACTCTTGTATTTCATTTCCTTTAGACACACTTACAAACAACACTTCATTTTCTCTCATTTCTTCTCTCAAAAACTAGTAAGTAACAAGATTATTTTCTCTTCTTTTTCCTTCTAAAAACCGAAGCATATATCCAGCATCATCATTGCTTCTTGTTTAATTACTTGTTTGTTACTTGTTTGTTGTTAAAGATCAAGTTATTTAACTTGTATCTTCATGGATCTTGGTTACTTCCATCTCTTGTTTGATGAAGAACCAAGAACAAGAACCTAAAACTTGTTAGTTTGTGGTTCTACACTTAAGTGTTTTCAAGATCTAGAGTTCATAAACTTGATGATCTTCTTTATGTTCATGTTTTGTAGACTTGAATTCTTAAGATCTAAACTTTAGTTTGAATCTTCTCAAGTATGAAGAAAATATGAACATAATACTTGTAACATTAATTTATTTCTTCATTTCATGTACTTTAAAGTTGTGATTGTTGTAAGCATGGTCAAGTATTACTAGTTAATCTTGATCTCATATTTCTTGAAACCAAACTTAACTTTGTAAGTTCAAGAACATGGAAGTATAACTTTCTAGTTATAACTTCATATACTTATGTTAGATCTAAGTTTATATAACTTATGGTCTTCTAATTTTGTTGTAATTAAGAGCTTACAAGCTTACATACACTTTACAAGTTGAAAATCTAAGTTTCATAACTTATGGTTTCATTAAAGTGTAGATCCAAGTTTTGTAACTTAGAATCTAAGTTAAGAACACTAGATCTAGACTTTCTAGTCTAGGATCTTTAAGATCTAGCTAAGATCTAAGTTCTACAACTTAAGATCTTGATTATTTAGTTTACTTTCAAGTTTGTAGCTTAATATTACTTTCATAACTCATGTATGTGTTGGATCTAAGATCTTGATGCAACTTTGGTTCATCAAACTTCATACAACTCTTAAGTGAGTTGTGCTACATGTCTTTGACTTGCACTTGTGTTATTATGGTCAAAACTTGGTTAAGATGATGCAAACCCATCAACGAGTTGTACACTTGAAGCTATACGCATCAAGGATGAGAACCGTGATGAGCATCAAGCACCAAGAACCCACCGGAACACATTTCTTACTGTTTATGGAACTGATCAGACTACCTGGGATACTGTAAAGTTGATTTTCAGTTATTTTGGTTCGATTAGATGATTTTCCGTTTAGACCTTGTCTTAATCCGAGTTACGGTTTAGGATCTATGGCCTCCCGAAAGTCACTACACCCTATTAACGTTGTGCTGAAATTTCTGACCTACTCGCACTTAAACTGTCACCACGGTCAAACGAAGAGAAGTTTGGTTCTGAAAATTGGTCAGCCTCTAAGGGACTTATATACGGAGCCATGGCCACTGTTCTCATCTCATTTCAGTTTGTATAGAGGCCGTGGCGACTGATCGAACTCATCCTTTATTTTAAACCTTATTCTTTGAATAAAACTTACTTTGTATTTTTGTTTGATGATGAATGATGATGATACTTAAGACCTAATTTACATATATTTAAACCTTTGGGAATTATTTACTGACTTAGTAACTTTTGACTTAGGTTGAGGACCCGTTTGGACAACCTACTTGCTTACTTTTCCCGAACCAACTTTACTACTACTTTCCACTGTGAGTTATAGCATCCCTTTTTACTTTAACTATTTTGGGAACTGAGAATACATGCGCATTTTACGTTTTACATACTAGGCACGAGTACTTAAACTTTATATATGTGTGGGTTATACAACGACATAAACTTTCCCCTTAGCTCGGTAACGTTTAGTCATTGGTCTTTGAACCGGTGAACGCGAATCTTAGATATGGATCCATAGGGTTTGATATCCCCACTCAGGCTAGTAGTGCTAGTATTTAACGGGTGTTTAATACTTCGTAAACATACGCACTCGCCAAGTGTACTTTTAGGGGATGATAAACGTTAAGTTAGTTACCAAGTGCCCACGGTTATACATATACTTTTCATACTGTTTGAAACGCTGTTGAAGCACTGAAATCTCGTGGCCTACCTTACATTACTGTTATACTTAAACTATAGCTCACCAACATTCGTGTTGATGTTTTTAAGCATGTTTTTCTCAGGTGCTTAAGGTTGCTTGCTTCCGCTGTTGTACTAGTCTTGCTGATTAGCCACCCGCTGCCTTATTAGAGATGTTACCGCATGAAACATTTTATCTTGCATTCAAACTTTATTGCTTTTGAACAATGATTTGTAACGACCTAAGGGTCACATACTAATATTACTTGCTTCCATTCATAGAAGCATACTTTTGGTTGTAAAAGATTTGACGTTGGTTATAATGTCACCTTTTATCATGAATGCAAACTTGTTTTGAAAACGCATATAGTGTTTGACCTTGTAAGAATCATGTTGTTGATGGTCTGTACATGTTGATTTAGTACGAGGCGTCACAGGTGGAATGTAAATCTTGTTAATTCTCTCTCATACCGAATCTCCTTCACACTTACCGAATCTCATTTTAACTTGTCTTTTCTTCTAATCTCAACATGATCTGACCTATCATTTGGTATCAGAGCTTCCAGGGAGTAATATTACATCACTAGATCGATCCAGAGATTGAAGATTACAGAATCTGAACACTCTCGGTATTTTAAATCAGACCGGTATAATCAAATCTGATAATCTGACGTTCAGATTCTTGTGATAAGTTCAGCGAAGGTGTATTAGGTTGATTAGAAAGAGTTTTAATCATCATTACAGCTTTTTAACATCAAATATGGAGAATCAAGTTAATTTTTGGAGTTCGTGGCTAAAACTCTCGGTATTCATCAATTACAGCTTGATTCTGTAGTTAAGTAAAGATTTGAGGCTTCAGTTTTGATCGTGAGGTGTTTAATCACATTTCTGATGGTTTAATTTCATCAATTCTTCAAGTTTTAAAGATTTGATACACATTCGGTATCGTAACTGCCATATCGAATCTGCTTCAAAGCTATTAATTCTCATTCAGTGTTACAGATTGTGGTGTGTTTGTAATTCTATCACATTTGGTTTGATCATATGTAGCTAATTGGTGTGATTTGAGAAAGGATTCTTTTGAATTCTAAGTTTTCATACTTAGACTCAGTATTGTCAACTGCTACAGTTGACATTCGATATCCTATACATTCAGTATCTTTGATATTTTGTGTGATACTAACTTGTTTCCTTGTGCACCAAGGCTACAGAATCTAATTCAAAGGAATTGAATTGTGTTTGAATTCAAATTCATACAGAATCTGACTACCGAGTCAGATACCGATGTAACATCCCGCCTTTTTCCATTTACTTTTCCGTTATACTAATTTAAAGTCCGTTATATGTTTATAACATCTCCCGTTGATACGCGTTTTAAATTATCTCGTTTAGGTAATTCCCGCACCCGAACGAAAGTTGAGGGACTAAACTTGACAAGGGATCAAACCCTTGACTAGGTCAAAGGGTCAAACCCCTTTCACCCATTCATTACCATCTCCCTCTCTCTCTCTCTTTCTCTCTAGCAAGAACACACCCAATTTCCTTTCTCATTCATTCATCATCTAAATCCGGATTAGGGAGCTAGCAACCAAATAAATTACATATTCGTGATCCTCTCTTCATCCTCTTCATTTTGGTACCAACTTCATCTCATTTGGGTAACTTTCTAAAATCACCAGATTTTGTGTTCTTGATGTTTTTAACTTATAAAAGTGTTAATTAGTGTCTATGGCTCAAGTCTAACATGAATATATGATTTATATGCTCGATCTCGCTGTTTTAGTGTAACTAGCATGAACTTGAATTTTGGTGCGTTGTTCTTGAATTTTGGATGATCATATGTTGTTAGATGTTGAAAGTTGATGTTTTAATTGTGTTACTAGCATCACTAGCTTCAATTTGATGTGTAGGTTGCTTGAGAAAACTCCATAAACTTGATTAGTGATTTTTGGTGGAATGGAGTTAGGGTTTGAAGAACTTGAAGTGATTATTTGATGCATTGATTGCCATAAATTGTTGTTAGTAAGTTGTTAGTTGTATTGTATGCTCAATTACCTACAAAATGGCATGTCATATGTATGCATTGAATGCCCAAATCATTTAATGTGCATTGGTGAGTTTGAAGCATTAATGTGGGCATTGAATGATCACTTGGTTGGAAAACTCGGTTGTTACAAATTAGGTTTTTGATTGTTAAATTGTGTTTAGTTGCATTCTATGTCAAAAGAGCTTTCCAACGATATAAGGTGCGAGTCCTAAGTGTTTGTGGTTTGCGTTTTATGCTTATTTGAAGTTTGGATCAAGTTGGACAAGTGAAACAGACCAGGCACCAGCACCCGCCTATTGTCGCGGCGCGACAGAAGGGTGCCGCGGCGCGGCATAAGCCGTGCCCAGCTTCTGTCTCCGGTGTCCATTTTATGAAAAATGTTTGGCACGTTCTAGACCTCCGATTCACATGAAACTTGTTCTAACATGCTCATATATGATTAAAAACCTCAGAAAAATAGTTCGGGACCCGACCCGAACGTGTTGACTTTCGTTGACTTTGACCGACCAAGTTTGACTTTTTGTCAAACTTAACCAATTAATTATGCAATCTTTCTAACATGATTCTATACTTGTATCTAACATGAAACTTGACAATTTGCTTCACATGCTACATAATCGAGTCGTGTCGAGCCATAGGACTAATTGAACATCTTTGACCGTTGCGTTTACCGTTATTGATACAACCTATATGTTTAGGTCAATACTAGCATTGTTCTTTGCACACGTTACTTGTCGAAGTACTTACGTACTCTTGCAATCAAAGGTGAGATCATAGTCCCACTTTTACTCTTTTTGAACTTACATTTGGGATGAGAAAACATAAACATTTCTTCTACTAAGTGAACACAAGTACAGGAAAACAAACATTCTACATACGAGTTTAGAACAAAATCCTCAATTCGATTATCATTAGTTACACTTGCCGGGTGTAAGCGAGAACTTATGTTGTATGGATCCATATGGGTTTGACAAACCCTCATTCAAACGGTTCGCTACCGTTTACGAATGAAATATATTTTCGAGAAACAGTGTATGTTCTAGCACTAAGTGATGGGGTTCAATGGAAGGAAATGTTAAGCATTGATAATTGGGTGCTCGTGAAACAAACTTTTGGAATGTATTACTATTATTTCATTGATGTAAATCTTGTGGTTCACTTGTACTTACTTACTTAAACCTATGATTTCACCAACGTTTTCGTTGACAGATTTCTATGTTTTTCTCAGGTCCTTGAACGATACATGATACATGCTTCCGCTCATTATTTTTGATACTTGCATTGGATGTCGAGTATATATGCATACATGGAACGTCTTTTGGATACTTTTAAATTGTGTCGCATAAGTTTCATTTGTACTTAAAACTTTGTATCGTAACTTGTGGTGGAACCATTCTTGTAAACTTGAACAACCTTTACATTTGAAATGAATGTGACATATCTTTTGGTCAAACGTTGTTTTAAAGACTTATGACCACGTAACGGGACCTAAGTAGACGGCGCCGTCAACGACGATTTGGTCGGGTCGCTACAGATGGTATCAGAGCGTTGGTTGTAGGGATTTAGAGTTCATTGGTGTCAACCCCGAGTCATAGGGTACATTAGTGAGTCTAGACTACAACCGGCATATAGACTTGAAGTAGGAATTACTTGACTACTTGTGCATTTATACTCGAACGCTTCTACTCATATCTACTCTTAGTTCATCTTAATCTCACGTTGTTTAATTTGATTGACGCGCCACCTTGACTATATGAAATGATGTCGAATGCACACATGAATCAGGGTAATATAATTTCCGGGATTATATTACGGTGACTCATATGAACGTTCCGACATTATGACATAAAGAATTTAAGGCGAGTCGAGGAAAAACTTCTCTTTATCTTTATTCTATATCACGGTTAGTATTATTGAGAATACTAATCAATGATATTCTTGTGTCTTAAAGGAACAATGGCTCCTCGTCGTGTACGCCGCAATGAAACTCCCGAACAAGCTCTCGAACGGATGATAGCTACCGCCGTAGATGCGGCCATGGCCGGTCACTCATCCAACAACAATAATAATAACAACCACAACAACAACAACAACAACAACAACAATGGAGCCGGAAACTCAAACGAGGGATGCTCCTATAAAGCTTTCATGGGGTGCAAACCTCACACTTTTGATGGAACCGGGGGACCGGTCGTGCTCACCCGATGGTTTGAGCAAACGGAAGCCGTCTTTAGCATAAGCGGTTGTCGGGACCAAGACAAGGTCAAATACTCCACTCACACTTTCTCCGGAATTGCTCTAACATGGTGGAACACCTATGTTCAATCGGTGGGTACCGATGAAGCTCATGCCCTCTCTTGGGCCGATCTAAAGGAAAAGATGATTGTTGAATATTTTCCGCGCGAAGAAACCCGAAAGCTTGAGGAAGAACTAAGAGCTTTGAAAGCGGTCGGAAACGATCTTAAAGCTTATAATCAACGCTTCGCCGAACTATCCTTGATGTGTCCTAATCTTGTTAACCCCGAATCTCAAAGGATTGAGCTCTACATGCTCGGTCTTCCAAAAAGCATCAAACAAGGGGTGATGTCATCCAAACCCACTACTCATCAAGCCGCTATGAACATGGCTCGCCAACTAATTGAAACGGTTGACGAAATCGTAGTTCCGGCACCTAAGGCCGAGGATAAATCGGGCGGCAACAAAAGAAAGTGGGAACCCTCCCAATCAAGCAACAACAACTTTGCTAAGAAGCCTTACACCTCCGACGGCAAGAGGGGTTATGCCGGGAACCTACCTCTTTGCAACAAATGCAACAAACATCACTTTGGTGAATGTGGCAAGTTAATTTGCCACCGGTGCCAAGGAGTTGGTCATAAGGCCAACGATTGTAAAAGTGCCACTCCCGTTGCTCGAAAGTGGCCCAATGCACCAAAGACGGGCACTTGTTACGAATGTGGTCAAACAGGTCATTATAGAAATGCATGCCCAAAGAAGAAAGATAACCCCCACACGCGCGGTCGAGCTTTCAACATCAACACCGAGGAAGCCCGGGATGACACTGAACTAGTCACGGGTACGTTCCTTCTCAACAATTCTTATGTCTCTTGCTTATTCGATTCAGGTGCCGATAAATGCTTTGTATCCAAGACTTTGACTCATTCTTTTAGCACTCCACCTCTTCCATTAGATACCACTTATACCATTGAAGTGGCTAACGGGAAACTATTAAGTGCCGACACATATTACCGGGGGTGTACGATAAACATTTTGGGTAAGGAATTTGAAATTGATTTGATACCCATGGAACTAGGAAGCTTTGATGTAATAATCGGTATGAATTGGTTAGTCAAAACGAAATCTCACATTCTTTGTGATCTTAACGCAATCCGAATTCCTATCGAGAATGGTGAACTTTTGATTGTTTATGGCGATAAGAGTTGCACTAGACTCAACCTCGTTTCGTGCCTTAAAGTTAGAAAACTGCTCCGTAAGGGTTGTTTTGCGATCCTTGCTCACGTTAAGAAAGTCGAGTCCGATGAGAAGCACATCGATGATGTGCCAATTGTTAGTGACTATTCCGATGTATTTCCCGACGAATTGCCGGGTCTTCCGCCTCATCGACCGGTTGAATTCCAAATCGATCTTATTCCGGGAGCCGCACCCGTAGCACGTGCACCATATAGACTCGCTCCATCTGAAATGCAAGAATTGCAAAGTCAAATCCAAGAACTACTTGATCGAGGTTTTATCCAACCTAGCCATTCACCTTGGGGCGCTCCGATTTTGTTTGTTAAAAAGAAAGACGGATCCCTACGAATGTGCATTGATTATCGTGAACTAAATAAATTGACGGTTAAGAACCGATATCCTCTTCCTCGCATCGATGACCTCTTTGATCAACTACAAGGGTCTTGTGTATATTCGAAAATCGATCTCCGCTCGGGTTATCATCAATTGAGGGTTAAGGGGGAAGATGTCTCCAAAACCGCCTTCCGAACTCGTTATGGTAGTTATGAATTCCTTGTCATGCCATTTGGTCTCACTAACGCACCGGCGGTGTTCATGGATCTTATGAACCGCGTGTGCAAACCGTATCTCGATAAATTTGTTATTGTGTTCATCGATGACATATTGATCTATTCTAAAAATGAAGAAGAGCACGAACAACATCTCCGACTTGTGCTTGAACTTTTAAGACAAGAACAACTCTATGCCAAATTCTCCAAGTGTGAATTTTGGTTAAAGGAAGTTCAATTTCTTGGTCATGTTGTAAGTGACCAAGGTATTAAAGTCGATCCAACGAAAATCGAAGCCATTAGCAAATGGGAGACTCCTACTACTCCTACTCACATTCGTCAATTTTTGGGTCTCGCCGGGTACTATCGAAGATTCATCGAAAATTTCTCTTTGGTTGCACGTCCTCTAACCGCATTGACTCACAAGGGAAAGAAATTCATTTGGGCGACCGAACATGAATCCGCATTCCAAATCTTGAAAACGAAGCTAACCACCGCTCCTATCTTGTCACTTCCCGAAGGCAATGATGACTTTGTTGTATATTGCGATGCCTCAAAACATGGTTTTGGGTGTGTATTGATGCAACGAACGAAAGTCATTGCTTATGCTTCTCGACAACTCAAAATTCATGAACGAAACTATACGACACATGATCTCGAACTCGGAGCCGTTGTCTTTGCACTTAAAATGTGGAGACACTATCTTTATGGAACCAAGAGTACTATCTTCACCGATCACAAAAGCCTTCAACACATTTTTGATCAAAAGCAACTAAACATGAGACAACGAAGGTGGATTGAAACCTTAAACGATTACGATTGCGAGCTTCGTTACCATCCCGGGAAGGCAAATGTAGTAGCCGATGCCTTAAGTCGAAAAGAAAGAGCGGTGCCTCTCTGTGTCCGAGCTTTAAACATCACCATTCACACCAACCTTAATAGCCAAATTCGGGTAGCCCAAGATGAGGCTCTCAAGGATGAAAACATCTCTCTCGAACACTTGAACGTCCTCACCTCTCGATTCGAAGTTAAAGAAACCGGACTCCGATATTTCGCCGGAAGAATTTGGGTGCCTAGTTATGGGGATCTACGAAGCCTTATTTTAGATGAAGCCCATAAGTCACGATACTCGATTCACCCCGGTGCCAATAAGATGTACTACGACCTTAAACAACTATATTGGTGGCCGAACATCAAAAGGGACGTAGCTACTTATGTTTCCAAGTGTTTGACATGTTCCAAAGTCAAAGCCGAACACCAAAGACCGTCCGGACTACTTCAACAACCCGAGATTCCGCAATGGAAGTGGGAAAGGATAACAATGGATTTTATCACCAAGCTACCAAAAACGACGGGCGGTTATGATACCATTTGGGTTATTGTTGACCGTCTCACCAAATCCGCACACTTCCTTGCCATGAAAGAAACGGAAAAAATGGAGAAACTTGCACAACTTTACATTAAGGAGATCGTAGCCTGACATGGTGTACCATTATCGATTATCTCCGACCGAGATGGCCGTTTCGTTTCTAGATTTTGGCATACATTGCAAGAAGCGTTGGGAACGCGTTTAGACATGAGCACCGCATATCATCCTCAAACCGATGGACAGAGCGAACGTACAATTCAAACCTTAGAGGACATGTTACGAGCTTGCGTGGTTGATTTCGGAAAAGCTTGGGACAAGCACTTACCTCTCGCCGAGTTCTCTTACAACAATAGTTATCACGCGAGTATTAAAGCCGCACCTTTTGAAGCGCTATATGGCCGCAAATGTCGTTCACCTCTTTGTTGGGCCGAGGTAGGCGACGTGCAAATCACCGGACCCGAACTCATTCACGAAACCACCGAGAAAATCGTTCAAATCCGAGATAGGCTTAGGACGGCCCGAAGTCGTCAAAAGAGCTATACCGACAAACGACGCAACGATCTTGAATTTCAAGTCGGTGACCGAGTAATGTTAAAAGTCGCGCCTTGGAAAGGTGTAATCCGTTTTGGGAAACGCGGGAAGCTAAATCCGCGGTATATTGGTCCTTTCGAAATCTTGGAGCGTATTGGAACCGTTGCTTATCGTTTAGATCTTCCGCCTCAATTGAGCTCCGTTCATCCTACTTTCCATGTATCTAACTTGAAAAAGTGTCTTGCCGAACCCGATATCGTCATCCCTCTTGAGGAACTTACTATTGATGACAAGCTTCATTTTGTGGAGGAACCGGTTGAAATTGTGGACACCTCCGTCAAGACATTGAAACAAAGCCGAATCCTGATTGTTAAAGTCCGTTGGAACGCCAAAAGGGGACCCGAGTTTACTTGGGAAAGACAAGATCAAATGCAAAGGAAGTATCCTCATCTATTCGTGAATTCGGAAACGCAAGATCTCGAGGAAGAAACAACGACTACTACGCCTACTTAAATTTCGGGACGAAATTTCTTTTAAGGAGTAGGTAATGTAACATCCCGCCTTTTTCCATTTACTTTTCCGTTATACTAATTTAAAGTCCGTTATATGTTTATAACATCTCCCGTTGATACGCGTTTTAAATTATCTCGTTTAGGTAATTCCCGCACCCGAACGAAAGTTGAGGGACTAAACTTGACAAGGGATCAAACCCTTGACTAGGTCAAAGGGTCAAACCCCTTTCACCCATTCATTACCATCTCCCTCTCTCTCTCTCTTTCTCTCTAGCAAGAACACACCCAATTTCCTTTCTCATTCATTCATCATCTAAATCCGGATTAGGGAGCTAGCAACCAAATAAATTACATATTCGTGATCCTCTCTTCATCCTCTTCATTTTGGTACCAACTTCATCTCATTTGGGTAACTTTCTAAAATCACTAGATTTTGTGTTCTTGATGTTTTTAACTTATAAAAGTGTTAATTAGTGTCTATGGCTCAAGTCTAACATGAATATATGATTTATATGCTCGATCTCGCTGTTTTAGTGTAACTAGCATGAACTTGAATTTTGGTGCGTTGTTCTTGAATTTTGGATGATCATATGTTGTTAGATGTTGAAAGTTGATGTTTTAATTGTGTTACTAGCATCACTAGCTTCAATTTGATGTGTAGGTTGCTTGAGAAAACTCCATAAACTTGATTAGTGATTTTTGGTGGAATTGAGTTAGGGTTTGAAGAACTTGAAGTGATTATTTGATGCATTGATTGCCATAAATTGTTGTTAGTAAGTTGTTAGTTGTATTGTATGCTCAATTACCTACAAAATGGCATGTCATATGTATGCATTGAATGCCCAAATCATTTAATGTGCATTGGTGAGTTTGAAGCATTAATGTGGGCATTGAATGATCACTTGGTTGGAAAACTCGGTTGTTACAAATGAGGTTTTTGATTGTTAAATTGTGTTTAGTTGCATTCTATGTCAAAAGAGCTTTCCAACGATATAAGGTGCGAGTCCTAAGTGTTTGTGGTTTGCGTTTTATGCTTATTTGAAGTTTGGATCAAGTTGGACAAGTGAAACAGACCAGGCACCAGCACCCGCCTATTGTCGCGGCGCGACAGAAGGGTGCCGCGGCGCGGCATAAGCCGTGCCCAGCTTCTGTCTCCGGTGTCCATTTTATGAAAAATGTTTGGCACGTTCTAGACCTCCGATTCACATGAAACTTGTTCTAACATGCTCATATATGATTAAAAACCTCAGAAAAATAGTTCGGGACCCGACCCGAACGTGTTGACTTTCGTTGACTTTGACCGACCAAGTTTGACTTTTTGTCAAACTTAACCAATTAATTATGCAATCTTTCTAACATGATTCTATACTTGTATCTAACATGAAACTTGACAATTTGCTTCACATGCTACATAATCGAGTCATGTCGAGCCATAGGACTAATTGAACATCTTTGACCGTTGCGTTTACCGTTATTGATACAACCTATATGTTTAGGTCAAGACTAGCATTGTTCTTTGCACACGTTACTTGTCGAAGTACTTACGTACTCTTGCAATCAAAGGTGAGATCATAGTCCCACTTTTACTCTTTTTGAACTTACATTTGGGATGAGAAAACATAAACATTTCTTCTACTAAGTGAACACAAGTACAGGAAAACAAACATTCTACATACGAGTTTAGAACAAAATCCTCAATTCGATTATCATTAGTTACACTTGCCGGGTGTAAGCGAGAACTTATGTTGTATGGATCCATATGGGTTTGACAAACCCTCATTCAAACGGTTCGCTACCGTTTACGAATGAAATATATTTTCGAGAAACAGTGTATGTTCTAGCACTAAGTGATGGGGTTCAATGGAAGGAAATGTTAAGCATTGATAATTGGGTGCTCGTGAAACAAACTTTTGGAATGTATTACTATTATTTCATTGATGTAAATCTTGTGGTTCACTTGTACTTACTTACTTAAACCTATGATTTCACCAACGTTTTCGTTGACAGATTTCTATGTTTTTCTCAGGTCCTTGAACGATACATGATACATGCTTCCGCTCATTATTTTTGATACTTGCATTGGATGTCGAGTATATATGCATACATGGAACGTCTTTTGGATACTTTTAAATTGTGTCGCATAAGTTTCATTTGTACTTAAAACTTTGTATCGTAACTTGTGGTGGAACCATTCTTGTAAACTTGAACAACCTTTACATTTGAAATGAATGTGACATATCTTTTGGTCAAACGTTGTTTTAAAGACTTATGACCACGTAACGGGACCTAAGTAGACGGCGCCGTCAACGACGATTTGGTCGGGTCGCTACAACCGAATCAGGATCTCGGTATCACTTAATTCATTAGTTTTAAGTGTTCTCAGGTTACAAATCTTGTGGTTACCAAATCCTTACCGAATCTGGGTGTGTTACTTGTATTTTTGATCAGTTTCTGATACAGAATCTGGTTTACCGAATCTGCTACAGTACAAAATCTATACCGAATCTGCTACAGTACCGAATCAGTTACCGAATCTGATATTTATGTTAGATTGTTGTGATTTTTCATCTTAGATTTGAGTAATACCGAATCTACCTCATTTTCAAGATGTCTATTCAAGATACTTTGATCATTGGATCGGATTCCCGTCCTCCAGTGTTGTTTGATGGAAAGTATACTCAGTGGCTTCACCGTATCACTCAGTACATAAACTACAAGGGTGAAAAAGCAAAGTACATATGGGCTTCTCTGAGAGATGGTCCAGTTGTAGATTATCATCCGGATACTGGTATGCCAATTCCAGTCTATGAACTTTCTGGTGATAAACGTGAGAGAGCTCAGGGTGACATAGAGGCAAAGAACATTGTTATGCAAGCTATCCCATATAAGTTGTTTGAAAATGTTGATAGCAACACAACAGCAAAAGATATATGAGATGAGATCAAACAACAGCAAGAAGGTTATGACATGTCAGATGTTACTAAACTGAATAAGGCTCTGGGATTTTATGAAGACTTCAAGCAGGAACCTGATGAACCACTCAAGGATACCTACCGTCGTTTCAATGGTGTTCTCAATGAGTTGAAAAGGTGCAAGATCATAAAAGTAAATGCTGAAGTCAACATGAAATTTCTCAAAAAGCTCAATGTTAATTGGCTTCCTTATGGAACCATTGTTCGATCAACCAAAGAGATTGACAAGTTGACTATTCATGAGCTTGTTGGAGTTCTTATGCATTACAAACCTAAAGTGTCTAAACTTCAAGAAGGAAGGAAAGAGTCATCTCCAAGTGATCCTCTTGCTCTCATTGCCAAAAAGAAGAGCAAATCTTTTACGACTTCCAAAAGTTTGTCCAAGAAAGTGCTTGTTGAAGATTCAACTGATTCTGAAGAATTGAATCTGTCTGATGTTGATGATTCTCACCTTGAATTAGTCAAGATGGCAGCCATGTTCACAAAAGCCTTGAACAAATACAAATTCAAAGGCAAATCAAGCAATCAACGCAAGAATTCATCATCTTCCTCGTACTACAAGAAAGCTGATCAATCAAAACAACAACAACGTGCTGATGATTCCAAGAAGGATGATTCAATCTGTTTCAATTGTGGCAAAGCTGGTCATTGCTCTCGTAAATGCAAAATGCCTAAGAAGAAGGATGCAGCTTACTACAAGAAGAAAATGTTGTTGGCTAAGATTGTAGAAACTGGGGGAGAGCTGAAACTGGTTGATGATACTTGGTTTAACTGGACTGATGATTCAGATTCAGAGGTTGAACATGCAAATGTTTGCAAGGTGAATAAGCTCATCAAAGCTACGGAAGCAATGGAGAATTCTGACTCAGCATCTGATGATGATGAGGTACAATCATCTGAAATTCCACCTGATTTTATCAAAGTGCAAAATGACATGATGAAGAATTTGGTCTCAATGTCAAAAGAAGTCAAAGGTTTAAAATCTGAAAACAAGGTTTTAAAAGATAAAATCAAACTTTTTGAGACCAAACCATCTTCATCTAAATTACAATCGGAACTGCAAAGATTGACTGTCCAACTCAGCTCAACGGAAACTGAGTTGGAAGATCTTAAAAAATCAGTTCATCCGATTAAGGTCAAAAGGACAGATTATCGTCTAAAATCGGAACAACTTGCAGAAAAAGTTCAATTTCTAGAAAAAAGATCTTTCTGATTTGAAAACTCAACATGAACCCACACTTCCAAAGCTACACAAGAAAATTATTCAATTGGAAAACACCATCATTGAAAAGGACTCTGAAATCTCTTCATTGTCAAAAGAGTCTTTTGAAATGAAAGCACAACTTGCTCGATATGAGGAAAAACTCTATCGAACAGATCAATCCAAGGCTATCATGAATATGGAACTTTCAAAACAAACGATTTTCATGAATAGACCAAAAACAATTCATGGTGACAAGTGGGGGTTGGGTTATGAAGATCCGTTTATCTTAGAAAATGCTTCCAAAAAGATTCTAGGACTATATCATTCTGATTACTTTCAAGCTGATTTACCATATCATTTTGTGCATGCTTCTGATGCTGATTTTGATGATATTATTGTTAATCGCAAATCTAGAAAATACCATCAAATTAGCTTAATATATGAGAAAATCAATGCTAAAATGGGTAAATCAAATCCTGATTTCTTGAAGGAACTTGTTCAAACTGAAAAAATATGCAACATGAAAATTATGTGTAACGACCCGACAAAATCGACATTGACGGCGCCGCTAACTTAAGTCCCATTACGTGGTTGTAGTCCCTATATGAGACTCATTGACCAAAATTATGTCGCATTCATTTGAAACGTATAAGACTTGCAAAGTTTAGTTTACCAAACGGTTCAACAACAAGTTTAAGTTTACAAAAGTATAATGTATAAATGAAATAAACTTGCGACATAATATAAGTTGAAAGTCACGGTTGCTATAAATAGCGTAAGTATGTATGCTTTAAGTTTGAATCCAAAGATGCTATCACTAGTGTATGCATGTATGCTTGACCCCAAGCAAGTAATCAAAGTGTACGCGGAAGCATGTATCAAATAGCTATGTATGAACCTGAGAAACATATAGAAAACTGTCAACGAAAAACGTTGGTGAAATCATTGGTGTATTAGTAAACGTGCATTTGAACCACAAGATTTAATATAAGTTGATTATCTAAATCGTTTGCATTCCAAAAGTTGTTATTCGCGAGCACCCAATTATCAAGACTTAACTGTTTTGCACCCTTTGCGTAGTGTTAGAACATACACTAGACCCGAAAATATATTTCATCCGCTAACGGTAGCGAACCGTCCGAATGAGGCTCGTCAAGCCCATGTGATCACATAATATAAGTTCTCGTTTACACCCTGCAAGTGTAACTAATGATAATTGAATTGAGGTTTTTTGTTCAAACTCGCACGTGGAATGTTTGTTTTCGTACTTGTGTTCAAAGCATAAAAGTATGATACGTATATGTTTCTCATCCCATAGTTTAAAACATAAAAGTTGTTGAAAAGGTGGGACTATGATCTCACCTCGAGTGCACGAGTATAATGTACTTCACAAAGTAAACGTGTGCATGAAAGTTGCTTAGCCTTGACCTAAACAAGTAAGTTGCATCAATTAAACGGTTACGATACAAGGTCGGGCAAAATGTGTTCAATTAGTCCTATGGCTCGTTACGACTCGATTAAATATAGCATGTGAATCACGTTGTCAAAATTCATGCAAGAATCAAGTATAAAATAAGATTTGAACGATTGCATAAGTGTTTTGTTAAGTTTAACTAAAAGTCAAACTTGGTCAAAGTCAACGAAAAAGTCAACGGGGTCGGGTCGGGTCCCGAACTATTTTCCTGAGCCTACAAGTCATGTATAAGCATGTTAGAACAAGTTACATGTGAATCGGAGGTGCGTAGCATAGCAAACATTTTTCAAAAATTTGACAAAGTAGGTCAGAAGCCAAACACGGCAAATGCCGCGCCGCAGCCCCTGGTGTTGCGCCGCGCCAATAGGCGTGGCCTGGTGCCTGGTCTGTTTCAAAGGTTCAAGTCTCAACCAAACTTCAATTTAGCACAAAACACAAACCGTAAGCACTTAGAACACGTATCTTATATCATTGGAAAGGTATTTTGACAAGAAACACAACTAACTACTTTTCATCAAGCAAAAACATCAATTGCAATAATCGAAATCTCGTCAAGTGATCATTAAAGGTTTATTTTCAAAGTTTCAAGTTCACAAATTGCATTTTAAGATTCGGGAATCCAATTCACACATATGATATGCCGTTTTGAAGGTAATGAAACATACATTACAACTAAACACTTACTAATAACATTTCATGGCATTCAAAACATCGAAAGTTTGTTTTAAGTCTATCAAACCCTAACCAAAACTCACAAAAATCAATAATCATGTGTTTGAAGTTTTCTTAATCAACCTACGCATCAAAACGAAGCTAGTGATACTAGTAACACAATTAAAACATGAACTTTAACAATTTAACAACATTAACTCATCCAAAATCAAAGATTAAGCACACCCATTTTCAAGTTCATGCTCGTTACTCCAAAACAACAAATCGAGCAAACAAAACATATATTCATGTTATACACGAGCCATAGACACTAACTAACACCATTTCAAGTATATAAAATGAATTTAGAGAAATCTAGTGTTTTAGAAATGTTACCCAAATGTGATGAAATTGGTACCAAAATGTAGAGGATGAAGAGAGGATCACGAAAATATAATTTGTTTTGATGTTTACCTCTTGATCCGGATTTAGATGATGATTTTGTGAGTTGGGTGTTTAAGTTCCAAAAATGAAAGTAGAGAAGAGAGAAAGAGGAGGTGGGAGATGAATGAAATGAATGGATGAGAAAGGTGGGTTGACTAGTTGACCTAGTCAACTAGTTTGGCCCCTTGGCAACTTCAATCCCTCGAGTTTGAAAGCGAGTGTGTGAATCATCCGAACGAATATTTTAAAAACGCTAGAATATACGGGAGATGTCATAATCGAATAATGGAAATATCACGAACGTCAGTTAACGAAAGATACGAATTTAGATAACGAAAGATATTATCTAAAAAAAAAGACGGTGTTAAAATAAATTTAACGGAAAAACGCAGGATGTTACATTACCTACACCTTAAAAGAAATTTCGTCCCGAAATTTAGTTGGAAGTAGTCGCCGTTGTTTCTTCCTCGAGATCTTGTGTAGTCAATTCTACGGATAAATGAAGGTACTTCCTTGGGCATTTCAACAAACTTCGAAAATCGGGGTTTTAATTTGTTTCAAAATTTGGTTTCACGATTCATAGTTTCAACCGGTCTTCCTAGGAAGTGAAGTTTATCATCGATAGTAAGCTCATCGAAAAGGATAACAAGTTCTTGTTCGCAAGACACATCCTTAAGTTTGATACATAGAATGTAGGATGAACGGAATTCGATTGAGTTGGGAGTTCGAAACGGTAAGCAACGAGTACAATACGCCCCAAGATTTCAAAAGGATTTAGATATCATTGATTTAGCTTTCTACATTTCCCGAAACAGATTACACCTTTTCAAGGTGCGACTTTTAACGTTACGCGGTTTCCCACTTGGAATTCGAAAGGTTTACGTCTAACATCGGCGTAGCTCTTTTGGTGACTACAAGTTGTGTTGGGTCCCTCTTAGATTTAAATGATCTTAACGGTTATTTTATGAATGAGTTCGGGTCCGGTGGTTTGCTTGTCACCTACTTCGGTTCAACAATTTAGAAAACGACAATTGCGGATATTAAGGTTTTCGAAGGGTGTGGCGTCAATACTCGTGTGATAACTATTGTTGTAAGAGAATTCGGTTTAAGGCAAATACTTTTCTCAAGTAAATTTAAAGTTGATAACACAAACTCGTATTATGTTTTCCAAGGTTTGAATCGTATGTTTGCTCGGTCTGTCGGGTTGTGGTTGATGTGTTGTACTCATGTTTAAACGTGGTCCCGAGACTTTTTGTAAGGCACCCCGAAATCTAGAAGTGAAATGAGGATCTTGATCCGAAACGAAGTATATCTCCTCAAGATATATTTTGAACAAGTTTTCGTTTCTCAAAAAAAAAAAAAAAATTCGCGTCGCGGAAGATTTATCGGTTTCTAAAAATGTTTGTTAGGACTATTCACCCTCGTGGCGAATACTAGTATAACGTAAAGAGTCTCTCTCTCCATTGAGAATTTAGAATAAAAGATTTCCTTAAACGGAAGTACGAGTGTAATGCGGGAGAAGTTTTCGTCTCGATGTGAGCATAACAAGCATAGTGTAGTTCGTCGATAAAACTGTGCGAAAACAAGATAGTATATACGTATAACATATGTTTGAAGTTGAAATAATTTGTCATTCATTCGGAAGCATGGATATGGTTCGACAATAATCGAAGGTGTGTCCCTGGAATGGTTGTTATCAGTATTCTCGGAGTTTTCGGATGTTCAAACAAGAAAAATATAGTCATGTACATGGCACATGGTGGTGATTAGGTTGATCGAGTCCAATCACCATCACGAGTCATTAGAACTTTGGTATGACTTACCGTAATATAACCACGTTGATCGAGTGTTGTTATATTACGCTAACTCATACCTCCATTCCCACATCACTCCATAGATTCAAGTTCATGTAATCGTGAAGTTTTAAAATGAACAAAGTGTAACGACGCCTCTAACGTGACTCGTATTGAATCGAAAGAATTAGTACAACACTAAAGAAACTTTTATTCACGTCAATGCAGTTCAAGTCAAACAATAATGTATTCCGGTACGAGAAGTGTAACGAATCATGATAACGAATAGTACGTAACCGTAGTGATAATTAGCGATGACAATACTCACCTAGAGTAGTGATGGTAGTAACAAGAAGTGGTAGATAGTAAGGAACACCGGTGTGACACCGATAGTAAGTTGAAACGGTGGCAAATAACAATCTGGGATACAGAGTTCCCGAACAAGTGTGACTAATGAAGTCGTCGTCATCCTTACGCGTATGAATCATGAATTTACGTGTGTTACCAGAAAGTGGCAGAATACGGATTCGTATAATAAAAGTTTGGTACCATAAGAAGTTTGACTAAGAATGATTCAAGTATAATGCACAAGTAGTCAAGTAAGTGCTATCTATAGCAATGTATGTCAGAATGAAATGGCTAACTATCCGGTTGTAGTCTAGATTCACTAATGCGTCCTAACGACTCTGTCAGACACACTAATACATATCCTAGTTCCCTACAACCAACGCTCTGATACCATCTGTAACGACCAGACAAAATCGAATTGACAGTGCTGCTAACTTAGGTCCCGTTACATGGTCGTAGTCCCTATATGAGACTCGTTGACCAAAATTATGTCGCATTCATTTGAAACGTATTAGACTTGCAAAGTTTAGTTTACCAAACGGTTCGACAACAAGTTTAAGTTTACAAAAGTATAATGTATAAATGAAATAAACTTGCGACATAATATAAGTTGAAAGTCACGGTTGCTATAAATAGCGTAAGTATGTATGCTTTAAGTTTGAATCCAAAGATGCTATCACTAGTGTATGCATGTATGCTTGACCCCAAGCAAGTAATCAAAGTGTACGCGGAAGCATGTATCAAATAGCCATGTATGAACCTGAGAAACATATAGAAAACTGTCAACGAAAAACGTTGGTGAAATCATAGGTGTATTAGTAAACGTGCATTTGAATCACAAGATTTAATATAAGTTGATTATCTAAATCGTTTGCATTCCAAAAGTTGTTGTTCGCGAGCACCTAATTATCAAGACTTAACTGTTTTGCACCCTTTGCGTAGTGTTAGAACATACACTAGAGCCGAAAATATATTTCATCCGCTAACGGTAGCGAACCGTCCGAATGAGGCTCGTCAATCCCATGTGATCACATAATATAAGTTCTCGTTTACACCTTGAAAGTGTAACTAATGATAATTGAATTGAGGCTTTTTGTTCAAACTCGCACGTGGAATGTTTGTTTTCGTACTTGTGTTCAAAGCATAAAAGTATGATACGTATATGTTTCTCATCCCATAGTTTAAAACATAAAAGTTGTTGAAAAGGTGGGACTATGATCTCACCTCGAGTGCACGAGTATAATGTACTTCACAAAGTAAACGTGTGCATGAAAGTTGCTTAGCCTTGAACTAAACAAGTAAGTTACATCAATTAACTGGTTACGATACAAGGTCGGGCGAAATGTGTTCAATTAGTCCTATGGCTCGTTACGACTCGATTAAATATAGCATGTGAATCACGTTGTCAAGTTTCATGCAAGAATCAAGTATAAAATAAGATTTGAATGATTGCATAAGTGTTTTGTTAAGTTTAACTAAAAGTCAAACTTGGTCAAAGTCAATGAAAAAGTCAACGGGGTCGGGTCGGGTCCCGAACTATTTTCCTGAGCTTAGAAGTCATGTATAAGCATGATAGAACAAGTTACATGTGAATCGGAGGTGAGTAGCATAGCAAACTCTAATAACCCGAACTAATCCATCCGGACGACGTCCATATTGATTATAAACGAATTACAATAGTTGATAACATCGCGAGGTACTTGACCTCTATATGATACATTTTACAAACGTTGCATTTATTCTTAAAGGCAATCTATCATTACATCAAGAATTGACATGTTCGCCTAACATTTCATAATAATCAAATGACCTAATCTGTCATTTACTTAATAATAGTCTCTAATGATCTTCAATGACTCGAATGCAACGTTCTTGTATTATAGCTTAAAGGGTCCCAAGTAGTATCCTTAACATGAGCTAATGCACAGCGGAAGTCTTAATTCATACCTGAGAATAACATGCTTTAAAACGTCAACATAAAGTTGGTGAGATATATAGGTTTGATGCTAGCAGCGTTATAACAATGGACCACAAGATTTCGTATATAAACATTTCAATAAAAATATTCTAAGTGGTTGAGCACTTGGTAACCATACTTAACATTTAATCACGTCGCATATTCCCTTTAATATGAAATCTTACTACACCGTACCAAGGTGTAGTCACGAAACGAAGTACTGTGCAACCGTTGAATACTGGTCGTCCAGTCCGGTTGGGGTTGTCAGGCCCGATAGATCTATCAACAGGATTCGCGTTTACAATACCGCTGTAAATAATAGTTACCAAGCTACAGGGAAGTATGCCAGTGGTACAACTCAACGTAGAATATATTTTTCAGTTACTTGTGTCCATAACGTAAATCATTTATAAAAACAGCGCATGTATTCTCAGCCCAAAAATATATAGAGTTTAAAAGGGGACTATATACTCACCTAGTGTATTTTGTAGTAAAAATACATATAACACCATTGGTAACTTATAAGGTTGGCCTTCGATTCACGAACCTAATTATATATATTTTTATATCGGTTAATATCTATTTAACAATTGAAGTTAATTTATAGTGTACCACAATCCTAATGCTCGAGACTAATATGTAAAAGTTAACAGAAATTTATTTGACCCAAAATGATTTCCAAAAATTTTAAATATAGCTAGATATCATCGTTTTATATTCTTGAATATTTTTACAATACTTATTAAAGTAAAATTTAATTCCTTTATAATATCTTAAAATTATAACAAAATTTGATATAAAAATAATTCACTTTTAAATGATATTTTTAAATAATAGTTTTAATATTAATAATATTGAAAATGATGAAAATAATAATTTTATAGTTTTAATAATAATAATCAAAAGAATAACTTTTTGATAAAATAATATTTTAATAGTTTAAATAATATTTTTAATTACAACAAAAATAATAACTTTATAATTTTGAATAAAAAAAAATTAGTTTCTTTAAAAATATTAACAACAATTATAATAATCGTAATAATAATATTTTTAGTAAAATGATATTTAATAGTTTTAATAACATTAACAATTAAAATAACAAATTTTATAGTTGTTAATAAAATTATTAGTTTTCCGTAATACTCAAAATCATAATATTAATAATTATAACGACGATGTAATATTAAAAATATTCATTTTTGATAATTTGTACAAAAGTTCAATTGGCTATAACTTCAAATCCGTCCGTCGAATCCATTCGACATCTAAATGAAAAGTTTATAGTTTTTCGCCACCTTTCCAAAAACATATATATCATATACCTTATTTTATCCGCATGAGTAACTAAATCAGATTCTATCCTAAATTATATTTTGACAAAAGTAAATAAATAAACATGCTTGATCCTTAATTCTCGAGCACTAGTTAGGGATACACTAAAAGTAAATAAAAGTCGGGTTTTGAGTGCTCACGTATCAATATTGAGATTCAATATTGCAGGAAAGAACGTAGACGCAACGGAGATGATAAACACTAGTTTGACTCACGAGCAAAACCCCCGAACATTACCCATAACCTCCATAGCTATAACCCATAATCTAGCTCAATCACTCCCACTCATGAAACCATTTTTGAAAACATTTGGGCAGAACCACGTCGTAGTATTTCATGTATAATTCTAATATTATTGCTCGAAATAATTCTAATACTAGAAATATTAAGATTAATATTGATAATCTTAATAATCTTAATAATTTTGATAATATAGATAATAATAAAAATAATAAATAATACTCTGTAATAAAAGAAGAAAGAAAGAGAAGGAAAAGAAAAGAAAAAGATATATAAATTATAAAACACATACGTCCGAATTTTATAGACAATGTGATCCACCTAACCACAACATTACACGTTTCGTGTAGATGGGTACACGATTCGTGTAAGGTATAGTCACGAAAGTTGTAGATTTTTGAGTTACGGTCGTTTGGACACCAAGATCACCCTTTTTCGAGTCCGAATGAATTAGTTATGATTTTTCTCGTGCAAGTGTGCAGGTTTAGTGATTTCCAACATTTTAACTTACAATCATGTGATTAAATGTTGTAGTCTTTTGGTGCTTATTTAATATCTTTATTTTATCATTATTTTTATTTTTATATCATTGGAAATCCATAAAAATATTTTATAATCGAATTCTATTATATCGAAAAATGTGTTCGTTGTTTAACTAAGTATTTTTAAATACAAAACGTTTTATATTTAGTTAAAGACTATATTTAATTATTTTGAAAAATACATAAATATATATTTAATAAACACGCTTTATTTAAATATTTATTTTTGTTAAAATCACGGACCGTTATCATTTACAATTTATCAAAAGGTTTCTAGAAAAGTTTTGACTTTTTTAAAATAACGTTAAAAACCTTTATTGACTCGTTAATAGTTTGACAAAGACAGGTTCAGATATTTGTAAAATCTTATTATCTTTTGCTCTCATCGTTAAATATAATATTCTTATATCGAAACTTATTATATCTAATACTTTGTTATCGTTAACAATTAATAAGTATATATCGTAATCGCACATAAATGTTCGTGAATCGTCAGGCTTGGTCAAGAGGGTAACTAAACATCCAGATATAGATTTCAGACTTTCTAAACTCAACATTGAGGTTTTTGCTTTTCGTGTCGAAAACATATAGAGTTTAAGGTTTAAATTTGGTCGGAAATTTCTGGGTCGTTACAGTACCCACCCGTTAAAGAAATTTCGTCCCCGAAATTTTGGTAGAGGTTGTCATAAATAACAATAGGAATGTTTTTCATGACAAATATGAGGTAATAATAGAGTTTTATCATTATTGAAAGATATGGATAAGACGATTCGATCATGTGAAGCGCACGAGTGAAGCTATCACAAAAGAATGAAATGCGTGAATATGTAATTGTTTTAACCGATGACGTGATTGGGATTGGTTTCCGGAATTTATGGGATTTAAAGAAAATCTTACGTAATAAGATTTGGTTCTTCGGCGATTTAGAAAACAGGATTTCCTTTGATTTAATGCGACAAATCTGCTGTGATTTCTTTGTCGGATATTTCACTTATAAAACTATCCCCATCCTTTCCTTATTTCCATATCCTACATCTCCTCCTATTCGCTGTGATTTTACCCCAATTCTTATTGCAGGGTTTTGTCCCTCCGTTTCTTCTTCCCGTCCCCAAGTCAAGCGAGCAATGGTCCGGAATTCGTAGATATAAAATTTGGAATGAATATCGCTAGTGTTCTCAGAAAGAAATGGTAATGGTACGATTTTAATTTGTCAAATTACCAGAACATTTTCGGAAAATTAGAACTATCAAGGTGATACGTTCTATTATATTTGGAGAGTGGATAGAATGTAAGAGCCGTGTAACATGGCACATGATGATGGTACTGTGAATCATCATGCTTCATTAGAAACTTAACATGACTTACTGTAATATAATGAAGTTGATCAAGTTCCATTATATTATATTAATTCATGCATCAATTCCCAACATTTCTTCAAAACATTCATATTTTAAATTCGAAGATTTCAGAATTTAGAGACTAACACAGTTTCTTTTATATTGTAACACAGATATTACGGAGGAATAAATGATTTCAGATAAGAATAGCTGTGAAAACATCTTCAGAAATATTGAAGATATTTATAATGAAAGATATGATAATATCTTGGAATTTCAAATGTCGAAGGATGATGATGAAGATTGACCCGTAAGGGTTTAGATTCGGAAGCAAGGTGTTTACTACAGAATCATCATGATTCTTTATGTACAAGTTTAGTCCTTGTAATTTGTTCAGAGTCTCCTTCACGGTTTGGTCAATCCGGTTTTCAGTACCAAATTTTCTATCGAGCGTTCCTAACACTTCCTCCTCTTATCATCAACTTTTGGTCATTAAGACCGTCTACATCATGCTGCTTCGTTAGTATTTCAAGAACTACTTCATAGTTCAAGACGTTTTTTTTTTTTTTTTTTTTTTAGAAACTTTACATTCGGGATATGAAATTCTTAGAGATAAACGTCATAAGTATAGCTGGAGAAGTTCTGCCAGATTTTCAAAATACGACTTGCGGATTCCGCCAAAGGGATGCCGAGCTGCTGATACATCTGCTGATGATGTCGTGAAATATAAAAGGTTCTCTGGTGGTAACGGCGAAGGGGCAAGGTATAAATTTCGAGGTTATGATAAGAGTAGTCTCACTGAGAAGTTGAAGTGGAGCTGTGACAAAATTAGCTAATTGAAAAGGAATCGTATGATTGTTTTTGAATGATAAGGAATTCGACGCGAATACGCTTTAACTATAACTTTGGTTTTGAAAGTTTTTCAGGTGCATAAATGTATGCATAATTCTTTCTTCCGTAGACGAGGTGCGGCGGGTTCAACTTCTCGATCGAGGTGTTTTCAAGAATCATGAAAAGTTGTGAATGCGAATTGTAATTGTCAAGATACGAATGAGGTTTATGATAGAATCAAGTGGCAAACTTGAAGAATTATTTAGTTTCATATATGTTATAATCAATATTTTAATTAATTTTACTTGTCCATAGTTAGCAGTCTGTTAGTTCGATTGTCCAATAGTTTAAATATATATATATATATATGTAATATTCGAATTAAATAATACATATCGTGACCCGTGTACCGGTCTCGGTGTCGATCACAACTCAAAGTATATATATATTTTGGAATCAACTCCGACCCTGTATAGCCAACTCCCACCTTCACATATAGAGTGTCTACGGTTGTTCCGAAATATATATATAGATGAGTCAATCTGATAAGTCGAAACCTTGTATACGTGTCCCGTTTATTTAAAGTGCGTAAAATAAATAAATATATATCATGACCCATGTACCGTGTTGTCTCAGAATTAATCCGACGTGTTGCGTACATGTGTCCCGACTTGAAAATGCATAAAAGTAAATAACAGAAATTAAATGACAATAAATAAAATTGCGAGAATGTAATTTGCGATAAAGTAAATGTTAGTCAGTTTGCTGGGAATAGTTAGCCGGAACAGTTAGCGTGAAATCCTAACCAAATTTCAATTAGTTAATCCGTTTGTTTCTAACAAATTTTATTTTGTTCAATGTTTTCTTCGTTATACCAATTGTTGGATTCGGATAGATAAAAATCCGAATATGGAATTTAAATGAGAATGGTTATTCTGGGATGAGCGGATACGAATATCGGTGGTTGAGAGTAAGATAGTAGATAATCATTGAATCAGATTCAAAGAATGTACAGTGTAACTTATTAATGTGAATTCTAAATATTCCTCGGGTGCTACCCACCCGTTAAAATATTTTCATCATTAACAGTTTGTACGAAAGAAATTTTTAATTACAATCTTTATGAAAATATACTTGCATATATATTTTCATCGGATGTGATTATGGATTTAATGAGTAAAGAAAATATTATACTCATTTGATTTATTGTTGGCACTTGATTACATGATCTCTAAACATTAGAGATTACGTAATTGCCATGTCAAACGAAAGTAAATGAGGTAGAACGTAAAGCGAAAGTAATCGATATAGAACGATATGTCGAACGAAAATTTAGTAAATAGAATGATACGTAGAACGATGACTATACTCATGGTATAGTTTATGACGTTGAGGTTTACGACGCGGTTGTGGCTGCTGCTGGTGTTTGTAACCGTCGCTCCATATTTTCCATAACCGTCACACGAATGCGAAGTTTGTTAACTTATACTTGTACACCGGAATGATTGGCGATTGAAGCGAGCGGATGTATAAAATTCGGAATATGAGATGGTATATAATTATGATGAGATATCCGTAAAAAGGGGAAAAGAAATGGTTTCTCGAACAGGTTCGTCGGTAAGTGTTTCAGGTTTATCGTCAAAAGGATAGTTTAGTGGTTGGAAAAGTTCCTCGATGTGAAATGATTTTCGGATGTCGTATGATATTCTGACTATATAGAATATCTATATATATATAATACTAAAGATTTCGTAGACTACAGAGGAACCTACGGCATATGTCAGGCAAGTCTACAGATGTGCTAAGATATGAATTTTGTCTATACACTATCGATGCACTAAATGCAGTAAGACGTGTCTAGACTAAAGAATGATAAGCAGGTAATTCCCTAAGGATGATAAGCATATGGTTTCCGACTAGAAATGATAAGCAAAACTTTTTAACAGGCAGACACGGTCAAAGTCCAGTCTCACTAATGTATCCTAACAACTACCAGTTAGACACACTAATGGGTGACCTGGTTCGCTAAGACCAACGCTCTGATACCAACTCTAATAACCCGAACTAATCCATCCGGACGACGTCCATATTGATTATAAACGAATTACAATAGTTGATAACATCGCGAGGTACTTGACCTCTATATGATACATTTTACAAACGTTGCATTTATTCTTAAAGGCAATCTATCATTACATCAAGAATTGACATGTTCGCCTAACATTTCATAATAATCAAATGACCTAATCTGTCATTTACTTAATAATAGTCTCTAATGATCTTCAATGACTCGAATGCAACGTTCTTGTATTATAGCTTAAAGGGTCCCAAGTAGTATCCTTAACATGAGCTAATGCACAGCGGAAGTCTTAATTCATACCTGAGAATAACATGCTTTAAAACGTCAACATAAAGTTGGTGAGATATATAGGTTTGATGCTAGCAGCGTTATAACAATGGACCACAAGATTTCGTATATAAACATTTCAATAAAAATATTCTAAGTGGTTGAGCACTTGGTAACCATACTTAACATTTAATCACGTCGCATATTCCCTTTAATATGAAATCTTACTACACCGTACCAAGGTGTAGTCACGAAACGAAGTACTGTGCAACCGTTGAATACTGGTCGTCCAGTCCGGTTGGGGTTGTCAGGCCCGATAGATCTATCAACAGGATTCGCGTTTACAATACCGCTGTAAATAATAGTTACCAAGCTACAGGGAAGTATGCCAGTGGTACAACTCAACGTAGAATATATTTTTCAGTTACTTGTGTCCATAACGTAAATCATTTATAAAAACAGCGCATGTATTCTCAGCCCAAAAATATATAGAGTTTAAAAGGGGACTATATACTCACCTAGTGTATTTTGTAGTAAAAATACATATAACACCATTGGTAACTTATAAGGTTGGCCTTCGATTCACGAACCTAATTATATATATTTTTATATCAGTTAATATCTATTTAACAATTGAAGTTAATTTATAGTGTACCACAATCCTAATGCTCGAGACTAATATGTAAAAGTTAACAGAAATTTATTTGACCCAAAATGATTTCCAAAAATTTTAAATATAGCTAGATATCATCGTTTTATATTCTTGAATATTTTTACAATACTTATTAAAGTAAAATTTAATTCCTTTATAATATCTTAAAATTATAACAAAATTTGATATAAAAATAATTCACTTTTAAATGATATTTTTAAATAATAGTTTTAATATTAATAATATTGAAAATGATGAAAATAATAATTTTATAGTTTTAATAATAATAATCAAAAGAATAACTTTTTGATAAAATAATATTTTAATAGTTTAAATAATATTTTTAATTACAACAAAAATAATAACTTTATAATTTTGAATAAAAAAAAATTAGTTTCTTTAAAAATATTAACAACAATTATAATAATCGTAATAATAATATTTTTAGTAAAATGATATTTAATAGTTTTAATAACATTAACAATTAAAATAACAAATTTTATAGTTGTTAATAAAATTATTAGTTTTCCGTAATACTCAAAATCATAATATTAATAATTATAACGACGATGTAATATTAAAAATATTCATTTTTGATAATTTGTACAAAAGTTCAATTGGCTATAACTTCAAATCCGTCCGTCGAATCCATTCGACATCTAAATGAAAAGTTTATAGTTTTTCGCCACCTTTCCAAAAACATATATATCATATACCTTATTTTATCCGCATGAGTAACTAAATCAGATTCTATCCTAAATTATATTTTGACAAAAGTAAATAAATAAACATGCTTGATCCTTAATTCTCGAGCACTAGTTAGGGATACACTAAAAGTAAATAAAAGTCGGGTTTTGAGTGCTCACGTATCAATATTGAGATTCAATATTGCAGGAAAGAACGTAGACGCAACGGAGATGATAAACACTAGTTTGACTCACGAGCAAAACCCCCGAACATTACCCATAACCTCCATAGCTATAACCCATAATCTAGCTCAATCACTCCCACTCATGAAACCATTTTTGAAAACATTTGGGCAGAACCACGTCGTAGTATTTCATGTATAATTCTAATATTATTGCTCGAAATAATTCTAATACTAGAAATATTAAGATTAATATTGATAATCTTAATAATCTTAATAATTTTGATAATATAGATAATAATAAAAATAATAAATAATACTCTGTAATAAAAGAAGAAAGAAAGAGAAGGAAAAGAAAAGAAAAAGATATATAAATTATAAAACACATACGTCCGAATTTTATAGACAATGTGATCCACCTAACCACAACATTACACGTTTCGTGTAGATGGGTACACGATTCGTGTAAGGTATAGTCACGAAAGTTGTAGATTTTTGAGTTACGGTCGTTTGGACACCAAGATCACCCTTTTTCGAGTCCGAATGAATTAGTTATGATTTTTCTCGTGCAAGTGTGCAGGTTTAGTGATTTCCAACATTTTAACTTACAATCATGTGATTAAATGTTGTAGTCTTTTGGTGCTTATTTAATATCTTTATTTTATCATTATTTTTATTTTTATATCATTGGAAATCCATAAAAATATTTTATAATCGAATTCTATTATATCGAAAAATGTGTTCGTTGTTTAACTAAGTATTTTTAAATACAAAACGTTTTATATTTAGTTAAAGACTATATTTAATTATTTTGAAAAATACATAAATATATATTTAATAAACACGCTTTATTTAAATATTTATTTTTGTTAAAATCACGGACCGTTATCATTTACAATTTATCAAAAGGTTTCTAGAAAAGTTTCGACTTTTTTAAAATAACGTTAAAAACCTTTATTGACTCGTTAATAGTTTGACAAAGACAGGTTCAGATATTTGTAAAATCTTATTATCTTTTACTCTCATCGTTAAATATAATATTCTTATATCGAAACTTATTATATCTAATACTTTGTTATCGTTAACAATTAATAAGTATATATCGTAATCGCACATAAATGTTCGTGAATCGTCAGGCTTGGTCAAGAGGGTAACTAAACATCCAGATATAGATTTCAGACTTTCTAAACTCAACATTGAGGTTTTTGCTTTTCGTGTCGAAAACATATAGAGTTTAAGGTTTAAATTTGGTCGGAAATTTCTGGGTCGTTACACAAACATTTTTCAAAAATTTGACAAAGTAGGTCAGAAGCCAAACACGGCAAATGCCGCGCCGCAGCCCCTGGTGTCGCGCCGCGCCAATAGGTGTGGCCTGGTGCCTGGTCTGTTTCAAAAGTTCAAGTCTCAACCAAACTTCAATTCAGCACAAAACACAAACCGTAAGCACTTAGAACACGTATCTTATATCGTTGGAAAGGTATTTTGACGAGAAACACAACTAACCACTTTTCATCAAGCAAAAAATCAATTGCAATAACCGAAATCTCGTCAAGTGATCATTAAAGGTTTATTTTCAAAGTTTCAAGTTCACAAATTGCATTTTAAGATTCGGGAATCCAATTCACACATATGATATGCCGTTTTGAAGGTAATGAAACATACATTACAACTAAACACTTACTAATAACATTTCATGGCATTCAAAACATCGAAAGTTTGTTTTAAGTCTATCAAACCCTAACCAAAACTCACAAAAATCAATAATCATGTGTTTGAAGTTTTCTTAATCAACCTACGCATCAAAACGAAGCTAGTGATACTAGTAACACAATTAAAACATGAACTTTAACAATTTAACAACATTAACTCATCCAAAATCAAAGATTAAGCACACCCATTTTCAAGTTCATGCTCGTTACTCCAAAACAACAAATCGAGCAAACAAAACATATATTCATGTTATACACGAGCCATAGACACTAACTAACACCATTTCAAGTATATAAAACGAATTTAGAGAAATCTAGTGTTTTAGAAATGTTACCCAAATGTGATGAAATTGGTACCAAAATGTAGAGGATGAAGAGAGGATCACGAAAATATAATGTGTTTTGATGTTTGCCTCTTGATCCGGATTTAGAAGATGATTTTGTGAGTTGGGTGTTTAAGTTCCAAAAATGGAAGTAGAGAAGAGAGAAAGAGGAGGTGGGAGATGAATGAAATGAATGGATGAGAAAGGTGGGTTGACTAGTTGACCTAGTCAACTAGTTTGGCCCCTTGGCAACTTCAGTCCCTCGAGTTTGAAAGCGAGTGCGTGAATCAACCGAACGAATATTTTAAAAACACTAGAATATACGGGAGATGTCATAATCGAATAATGGAAATATCACGAATGTTAGTTAACGAAAGATACGAATTTAGATAACGAAAGATATTATCTAAAAAAAAGACGGTGTTAAAATAAATTTAACGGAAAAACACAGGATGTTACATTATGTGCCTAAGTGTAGACTGGTTTATATCCCAACACTCATGCTAGAGAAATACATTTTAATGCTTGAGAATAAAGTATTTAACAAACCTAGTTCTAGCATTATTGCCATAGATGAGGTGTTTGATGAACCAATTTTTGATGTGAAACCAATTCTACCAGCTTTGCCTGCATGTTCTGATAATGTTTTCCGTGAAGACCTAGCACATGAACTAACTGTCTTCTTTGAGACAGAATCCCTAGGTCAACCTGATTTAGATGTAAAGGTAGAACCTCAAGATGAACCATATGTTAAAAACATGATAGACTTTGACACAACAATTAATGAATTTTATGAAAACATACCTGTTGTACGAAACTTGAAACGTATATTAGGTATAGTTGAAAAGGAAAATGTTGATTTGCAACTTAAGTGTCAATCATTAGAACAATGCTTGCTTTGTGTGATAAATTGCCTCCACTTCCTAAGAAAAAATGTACTTATGATTTTACGGAAGGTGAAGTGCTTGTTTCTGCAGAGGAATTATGTCTTGAGATTAAGAGCTTAAAACAAAAAATAATTCAACTAAAACAGGCTAACACACTTAAGCAATCATCTACTGTTGAAACCAATATGTCTGAATGTGTTGGTGGGATTTATAAGAAGGGGAAGGGAACAAAAACATCTACGGATGCAAAAACCATTACTATTCTTAAAAACCCATTACGTTCTCAATTTGGTAAACGTGTTTCAAAAGTTGCACTTTCAACACAATTTGTTGTCAAGAAAGTTCATTCTCAAAATGGTTCTGTGTTAACTGAAAAGATTCATATGATTCCAATGTCAAATCAATCAAAGGAAAGTCTTTTACCAAAATCAGTCAAGTTAACACAACATAAGAGTCCACAACCTGATTTGAGTGAGTATGATGCAAAGGAACGTAAAATCAAATTGGAAATTTTGCAAAAATCAATCATCTCATGTGTCAACTGAAAAGTTTGGACGTCTAACTAACAGAGGTGTTTTTCGTGTCACAGGTTATAATCCAAATTTGACTTACAAGTCTGTATGGGTTCCTAAGTCCACGACTAAGAAAGTAGCAACTAAACCAAAGAAATCTGCTAGTCGACCTAGGAAATCATCTCATGTTTTTCGATTTTCGTCTGTGAACAAAAAATCTACTTGGAATAAGTTGTGTGTTAAGACTTCTGATAACGATGTAAAACTTGATATTGCGTATGATGCTTCATGTAATGTGGTTTTAAATGATGCTTTATTGTCTAAATTGCATGATGCTTTACGTGATTATCTCATTGTTGATCCAAAGTTTATTGTTGGTACTAACCGAAAAGAACCCAAGAAACTTTGGGTACCTAAACTCTAGGAAATTAACGTTTATAGGGTTTTGATGTCTGTGTTTGGTATATCGATTCCGGTTGCTCTCGACACATGACAGGTGATAAATCCTTGCTTGTCAATTTCATTGACAAATTCCTAGGAACGGTTACTTTTGGAAATGATGAGATTGCAGCAATAACGGGTTATGGAGATTTTGTGAAGAATGGCATAACGATCAAACGGGTCTCATATGTTGAGGGTTTGGGGTGCAGTTTATTTAGTGTCAGCTAGTTTTGTGATGGAGATCTCAAAGTTTTGTTTGAACGTCGTCAATGCTCGGTGCAATCCACCGATGGAAACGATCTCCTTATTGGTAAACGTTGTGCTTCACTTTATACTATTAGTCTGACTCAAATCACATAGAACCATGTGTTTGGTCACTCGTTCAACAAAGGAAAATTCATGGTTATGGCATCACCGGATGTCTCACCTGAATTACAAGGGTATTAATCGACTAGTCTCTAAAGACTTAGTTGATGGTATTCCAAGCTTTCAATATGATAAGCATCATGTATGTCCATCATGGGCGATGGGTAAGCTAAAACAGACTTCTCATCCGACTAAGCAACACCCCAGTACTTCATCGTCCTTGCAATTATTACATATGGACTTATGTGGACCCATGAGGATTTCTAGTCTTGGTGGCCGGAAACATGTGCTTGTCATTGTTGATGACTATACCCGATTTACATGGATTTTCCTTCTACGAACAAAGTCAGAACCCCCGCCATTATCATTGAGTTCATTAAAAAGACTCAACGCTCTTTAAACAAACATGTTAAAAGTATTCGAACTGATAATGGGACGGAATTTAAGAATGACCTGCTTGATAGTTATTTGAAGGCCCAAGGCATTGAACATCAGTTCTCTGCTGCACAAACCCCTCAACAGAATGGAGTAGTCGAACGACTTAATCGTACGTTGTGCGAAGTAGCTCGAACGATGCTTGCTTACTCCAAACTACCTCCGAAAATGTGGGGGGAAGCCATTTCTACTATATGAGTTACTATATGGTAGACGCCCGAATGTCAAATATTTCCGTATCTTTGGTTTTATATGCTATTTGCTTAACGATTTTGACAGCCTCAGAAAGTTTGATCAACATGGCGATCAGGCCATATTTCTTGGTTATTCTTCGAACAAAGTTTCCTATCGTGTTTATCACAACCGAACAAAGACGATCAAGGAAAGCATTAATGTAAGGTTCGATGAATTATCGAGAATGGCTTTTGAACAACTCAGTTCAAAACCCGATCCTAACCTGGCTATTACTTCTTCCGTGCAAAACTCAATTTTATTGAAGAAGGGTGTACCTACGGTAGCAACAGAGGAACTGGATATCTTGTTTAATAGTCTTTATGCTCCTCAACGGAATACGAATGTTCAAACCGTACCGGTTACACCATCATAGTTAACTACTGTGGAGACTCAATCAAGTCTTTTTGATGAAGATACAACACCAACTGACTCACCCGTTGCTTCTTCATCCTCCCTTACACCTCCAGATATAGATAATCTTGAACCAATTCAAGATTCATCAGTTGATACAACTCCAGTTGTTTCTCTAGATACTCAATTGCATCCATTAGATGATGTTACATCAGATCAAGCGGATCAAGGCTCAACGTCAACAACGGTTGATGTTCCAACGGATACCAGTGATGTACAACCTCTTCCATATAATATTCGATGGACTAAAAGTCATCCAATTGATCTTATCATTGGTGATGCATCTGCTCTAGTCTCAACTCGAAGGGCGACTCAGAATATGTGTTTATACGCTGCCTTTCTTAGTAAGATTGAACCAACAATGGTTGCTCAAACTTTACTAGATCCGAACTGGGTAGTAGCAATGCAAGAAGAGATAAGTCAATTTGATCGTTTGAAAGTATGGCGATTAGTTCCAAGACCAACGAGTCAACGACAAATAGGGGTTAAGTGGATTTTTAAGAACAAGAAGGATTCTGATGGAATTGTGGTTCGAAATAAGGTACGTATTGTGGCCAAGGGATATCGACAACAAGAGGGTATTGATTATGATGAAACGTTTGCTTCGGTTGCTAGGATTGAGGCTATTCGTCTTTTCCTTGCATTTGCTTCTCACATGAAGTTCACGGTGTTTCAAATGGATGTCAAAACTGCTTTTCTGAATGGTCATCTTCAAGAGGAAGTTTATGTTGATCAACCAGAAGGCTTTGTCGATCCCATTCATCCAAACCATGTCTATTACTTGGAGAAATCTTTGTATGGTCTGAAGCAAGCACCACGTGCATGGTACGAGACCTTGACAAAGTATTTGCTGGATAACGGCTTCTCTCATGGAACGATTGATACAACGCTATTCATCTGTAAAAACCACGGTCACATTCTCTTGGTTCAAATTTACGTTGATGATATTATTTTTGGTTCCACATCCCCGGCCGTATGCAAAGAATTTGGTGACCTTATGGCCAACAAATTCGAAATGAGCATGCTTGACCAGTTAAATTTCTTCTTGGGGTTACAAGTAAAACAATTACCAAATGGGATTTTTATTAGTCAAACAAAGTATATCAATGATATGCTAAAACGTTTTTAAATGACTGATTTAAAATCAATGACAACCCCAATGAGGACTTTACTGGATACTGATGCTAATGGGGAACCCTTTGACGTAATGCTTTATCGAAGCATGGTTGGTTCTTTAATGTATCTGACTGCAAGTAGACCAGACATTACACTTACTGTAACTGTCTGTGCCCGCTTTCAGTCTAACCCTAAGAAATCTCACTCCAAAGCAGTTGTTAGGATTTTTCAGTACCTTAAAGGTACACCTAACCTTGGGATCTGGTATCCTCATGGATCCGATTTCAATCTCATTGCTTATACTGATGCAGATCATGGCGGTTGCCATGTTGATAGAAACAGCACATCTGGATCAATTCAGATGTTGGGGAATAGGCTAGTTGGTTGGTCATCCAAAAAGCAGAATTGTGTGTCTTTATCAACAGTTGAGTCTGAGTACATTGCTACAGCTCACTGTTGTTCAAAAGTTTTGTGGATGCAAACTCAACTTTTGGACTATGGCTTTAAGATTTCTAAGACCCCAATTTACTGTGATTCACAAAGTGCTATTGCAATTACGAGCAACCCGGTCCAGCATTCTAAGACTAAACACATTGATATTCGTTATCATTTCATTAAGGACCATGTAGAAAAAGGGGATGTAGAGTTATACTTTGTGCCTACTAAAGTGAAATTAGCTGACATGTTCACTAAGCCCTTAGATGAACTTATGCTAATGTTCTTGATCAAAGAAATTGGCATGGTAGAGTATAGTGCTTGACATTCCTTAGATCTTACCAAAGTGCAATTAGCTGACATGTTCACTAAGCCCTTAGATGAACTTATGCTAAAGTTCTTGATCAAAGAAATTGGCATGGTAGAGTATAGTGCTTGACATTCCTTAGATCTGTTGGGACTTATACTTAGGATCTTGTGTTTAGGGGGAGTAGATACATTCTAGGGGGAGCAACTACTTCTTTTGCTTTAGATACCATCTATCAAGGGGGAGCCTTACTTTTAGAATTCTGTTAACTTTCTGGGATTAAATTTCAATGGTTACGAAAGGGGGAGGTAGCTCATTGATATCATATTTTAAGGGGGAGTTAACTCATTTTCTTGGGAATATATCAAAATGGTGATTTACTTTCTTGTATATCACATTTTGAGGGGGAGAAAAAGGGAGATAATGAAAAGAAAACTGTTTTTCAATAGTGAATTTTATAAACTCTTTATTTTTATCTGAAATAATTCACTAAGGCTTATATACATCTCAGTATGCAACCTGTTTTAACAATTGGTATCACTGAAGATTTGTACTTTGTACATAATTCAATATTTTCTAAGTACAAATCTTGTTTTGATAAAATTCATAAAAATTGGAAAAGGTAAAATCCAAAAAGATTTGAATTTAAATGAATAAATTCTAATTATTGCATTATACCGAATCTGACAACCAACAGTGCAGATTCGGTAAGTTCAAAATTTTCAACAATTGTCTCAGAAATGTTTTTCATCAAAAAGTGATAATCTTGAATGACTTTTGATAAAGATTTGTCAAAGTTTGAAGTGCAATGTGTCTAAAAATGAAAATGGACTGCATTCGGTATTTAAAGCCCATTTGGTAAAGCCCATGTCTTCAAAACATTCGGTATCTATAAATAGAAGGGTCAAAGTCAAACTTTCTTTTACTTTTACCTAATTGCATACCGAATCTGATCTAATCTACCGAGTCTACCTAATCTACCGAATCCGTCTCTCTGTATCTTCAAATCTTTGGTATATTCTTGTTTTAATTGAATTTAAACATCACATGTTGTAGATCTGAGGTAATTGAACACATATAAACCAGAAAATCAAGCAAATAACATGATTGTGACACTTAATTTTGAAAAATTGTTGCTTATACCGAATCTGAGTCGTATTTCATAATTCTTTGATTAAACTCATTTGATTTGGTTGATTAACATGAAATCTTATCAAATCCATGTTAAATTAGTTGATCTATCAATTGACCGAGTCTGATTACATGTTTGATTGAGTATTTGATAGATTCTGTACATACCGAGTGTGTTCTTGTTACTGTACCGAGTCTGTTCAAGTCTTTAACATGTTTTTCTGATTTGTTTGAGTTGTTAATTGATTGTGACTATGTTTTTGCATGATTTAAGACTGAATATGCATGTTTGAGTGATAATATGTGATTTTTGAAGATACCGAATCTGTTCTTGGCATTATACCGAGTCTGCTATTTGGTACTTTCAAAATTTGAGATTTTCAACTTGATATATCCTGCATGCTTTATTTAAGTCTTTGGTATGAAAACTTAAGCTTATTTGGTTACAGAATCTCAAGTTTTCATGACTATCGAATCTGCTTGATTTGTGTTTAAAATAGACTAAGTGTTGTTCTGATTCTTTGTGTTATATAATTGACTTTGCATGATGACTTTATACTGTAATGAATATCATATGAATGTCATGTTTGTCAATTACTTGTTCATATTTGGAATAAATGGTGTTTTTAACTTAGAAAAACCATAAAAATTATAAAATTTGAAAAATACAAAGGATTTCAAAGGCAAATAAGAATAGAGATATGTGCTTTATGTTAAATATCTTGTGGTCTTCTATTTCTTAAAAACAGCTAAATGGCGAACAATCACTTCATCAACTCTGAAACCAACATTCCTTGCAATTACTGGACTGCAATATTAGAGAGGCATACACTATGGCCTGCTCTAAGCTCAACTGTCAGTGTACCTGTGATAGATCTGGAGCTACTCAATAGAACCATTAGGTTTGTGGAAGCTGCACAACCTACTACTGAAAATCCAGAAGGATCTCAAGATCGATTTGAATTTCAACTAAGGAGAGTTCAAGGGATGAGGAGTATCACTAAGGCTGATTTCATGAGGATCTTCAGACTTCCTCTTGTACAGAATGCTCCTGCTTTCCCTGCTACTCAGCAAATGATGAATGCAGTCTTCGATCTTGGTTATGTTGGAGCTACTAATGTTCCACCGGCTAAGTTCCAGAAGAAATATCTGCACTCAAGGTGGTATGTGATCTTCTCAATCATCAACAGATGCTTGCTGATGACAAGGAGTGGATCCGACAGCCTGACCGTGCCAATGCTGAAGTTGTTCTACTCTTTCATAAGAGTAGAGGCTCCTAACTATGCTGAACTTCTATGGGAACTGGTTCAGGCACAAGTTGATAAGCCAAGGGGTTCACACATCCCTTGTGAAAGGTTTTTCTGTATCTTTATCCATGATGCTATCACTGCTTGCAGAAATGCAAATATTTTTGTTCCAGGTACACATGGATTACAGATGAAAAGATTTGGGGAGCTGAAGATGAATACCCCAATGGTATCTGACAATCAATTCACTGTGCCGATTCCAAATTAGCTTGTGGGGATAGCCGTACCCCAAGACGCTTGAATGCGTTCTTATTTTGAGGCTGTAGGAATACCTCTTCCGAACCCGGCACAACAAGAACAAGTTGAACCCGCCGCGATTCCAGCCCCAGAGGTTGTAGAGGAACCTGTAGTACAACCACCCAGACCAGCTAATCCTCCACTTAGGGTGAACCTCAAACGTTCTAGGGTAGCACACCAAGCTCAACCCGTGAGGATCAGGGAGCCTAGTTCACCTAGGATTGAACCAACCCTTTCAACAACACCCGAAGTGAGCAGTGACACTGATTCTTCAGCAACTGAGTCATCTCCTGAACCTTCTCCTAAGAGAACTCGATTTATACCTGATGAGATGATTCAGACTCCGCCAACCCAACGAGTAACTAGATCTAGGACTTAGACACCCATCGTCCGCCAAACAGTTACTCCAACCGTTGGTGATACGGACCAAGACCTAGAACCAATTAGGTCACCCTCACCCATCTCCGTATCACATCCAATAATAACAGTAAGCCCTACGCTAAATGAAGCGCAAGCTTCGATAGGCAAGAGAGCTAAACGCAAGGATGGTAAAAATACCACTAAGCCCATCCAATCTAAACAGGACTTAATAATAAATCCTACACAGCAAGATGTTTCGGTATCTAAGGAAGTAAAGTCTTCCTCTGTAGTAAAGTCTTCCTCTGTAGTAAAGTCTGCGTTGACTCAATCGATTGAGGAAACTCGATCATTGAAGTCCAGAACGGCCGAAGGGGAGCCAAAAATTCTTGAAAAGGCACCCTGCATATCAGCTGGAAATCCTCCTGTGCCTCAACGTACAACAGGGTCTCGAGGTCCGGCTTATCTTGATGAGGGAGATCTGCCGCATCCCATGGAAACGAGTCAACATGACAATCCTTCGGGATATTTATCATACTTCCGGCAGACTGATCCCTTGGTTCATGAAAGTGATCCATTGGTTCAAACCACTTCTCTTTCGGATTCTGAAACTCAGGGTCTGGAGGAAGAGTTGTTAACTGAAAGAGATGTACCACCTCATGGTATATCAATGATTTCAGGAGTCGGAGATAGCAATATCTCTACGAGATCAAAACCGACGGGTAGTTCTCCTACTTTGTCAGAGTCCCATGAGACTAACTTCATGGAGGCGGATGCTTAGAAAGAAACTTCGCCGGCGACAACTCCGGTTGTTGCCCAACCTCCATAAGAAGGGGATATCACGAATCTGACTAGTAGTATGTACAGCCCTACATATAATTATAATACCGCACATATATCCTTACCTGCCCTCACGGAAAATCAAACACTTCCATCGACATCGCCTTCAACATATGCTGCTGCTGCTGTTCCTATTGTCACTTTACCATCATCACCCTCACATTCACCAACTTTTTATGATGCTTTGGAGCAAGAATATTTCAGTCGTATGTTTTCTCGAGTTAATCTTGATGTTCTTCAACGCACTTCGCTTCAAGCATTGTTTCGAGCTAGAGTATGATATCCACTTACTTCTTGCTCTTCTCCAATAAGTCCTCACCGTACGATTCTGATCCTCAGAATAGTCATGAGGGGGAGATAGGAGTAGATGGAGATTATCTAACGGTGAACATTTCAACTAAGGGTGGTGGTGTGAGGTATTCATCAGCTTCTCAAGCTCAACAGGTTCAAAAGGAATCAGAAATGGTTTCTATTAATGATGAAATTGATGATAAGGAGCCTGAGCAAGTTATTATTCCAATTGTACATTCAGAGGCTGATGGTGGACCAGTAGATGAGGATTTGAACTTAAGTGATTTCGATTTTGAAGAAACAGATGATGATGGATTTGTCATTCTAAGCAAATTATCTTCAGTATCTTCAATCCCGGAAAATGTAGAGATTGTAGATGAAGGGAATCCTGATCCAGTAACTGAAAGTGATGATGAAATGGATTCTTCTGATGATGATGAAGACAATCTTTATGTTAATCCAAATGATGATGATATCTTTGATCATATTAAAGATGATAATGCTCCAACTGATGATGCGACAAATTCTACTGATCATTCATTGAATTCTACACCTTCATCGAGTTCAAATCCAACAAATGTTAATGAAAGCTCAACTTCTGGTACATCTACATCAAGTGAAACAGTGAATTCTAGATTCAAATACAACCATGGTATATTCTTTAAGAATCGGGAACAAAGATTGTTATTGGGAGTTGAACATGATTTCATTACTTTACGAAACACATTCATCGAGGAGAATGCTTACAAGATCTTCCGTATTAACGAAACACCAAGGAGTAAAAGATTTACTTATATAGGTTCACGGTTGCTTCCAGCAAGTGAAAGAAACTGGTATGAGTTTATGTGGAGGAAACATATCAACAAAGATGAAGATGACTTGTGGCTTCAAAGAAAATATCGTATTACAGAAGTATTGAATATTACTCGAGTCGGAGTAGAGATAAGTGTTAGGACCCCGAATTTGTATAGTGTTAATGTGAAATAAGCTTAATTGAAGGTTCCTTAGAAGAGGGCTATATAAGGAACCTAAGTAGTCCTAATTAGATAGCCATTGCATTGTAACTGAGTTCTAGAAGCTGTGGAATGTAATTATATCGATTCTCTCTAATACCGAGTCTCATGCTTACATACCGAATCTCTCTTTATCTTATCATTTCTCTCAATCTCAACATGATCTGACCTATCATTTGGTATCAGAGCTTCCAGGAAGTGATTCTACATCACTATATCGATCTAGAGATTGTAGATTACAGAATCTGAATACTCTCGGTATTTTGAATCACATTCGGTATTATCGAATTTGATAATCTGACATTCAGATTCTTGTGATAAGTTCAGTGAAGGTGCATTAGGTATTTTAGAAAGAGTTTCGATCATCATTACAGCTTTTTAACTTCAATTATGGAGAATCAAATTAATTTTTAGAGTTTGTGGCTAAAACTCTCGGTATTGCTTAATTCAAGCTTGATTCTGGATTTTTGTGAAGATTTAAGGATTCAGTTGTGTTCATGAGGTGTTAAATCACATTTCTGACGGTTCAATTTCTTCAATTCATCAAGTTTTTAAGATTTAATCAACACTCGGTATCGTAACTGTCATACCGAGTCTGCTTCATTACTTAAATTCATCTTAAGTGTTGCAGATTGTGGTATGATTGTGATTCTATCACATTCGGTTTGATTATACGCAGCTACTTGGTGTGGTTTGAGAAAGGATTCTATCATATTTCTAAGTTTTAAACTTAGACTCGGTATTGTCAACCGCTACAGTTGACATTCGGTATCCTATACTTTCGGTATATTTGATATTTTGTGTGATACTAACGTGTTTCCTTGTGCAGCAAGGTTACAGAATCTAATTCAAAAGGATTGAATTGAGTTTGAACTTCAAATTCATACAGAATCTGACTACCGAATCAAATACAGAATCTAAGTTTCTGTATCACTTAATCCATTGTTTTAAGTGGTTACAGGCTACAATTCTTGTGATTACCGAATCTATACTAAATCTGGGTGTGTCTCTTGTATTTCTGATCAGTTTCTTTTACAGAATCTGATATACAGAATCTTTACCGAATCTGCTACAGTACCGAATCTGCTACAGTACCGAATCTGACACAGAATCTGACATTCTGATCAGATTGTTGTGATTTTTCATCTTAGATTTGTGTAATACAGAATCTTTACCGAATCTACCTCATTTTCAAGATGTCTACTCAAGATACTTTGATCATTGGATCAGATTCCCGTCCTCCAGTGTTGTTTGATGGAAAGTACACTCAGTGGCTTCACCGTATCACTCAGTACATAGATTATAAGGGTGAGAAAAAAAAGTACATTTGGGCTTCTCTGAGAGATGGTCCAGTTGTTGATTATCATCCGGATACTGGTATGCCAATTCCAGTCTATGAACTTTCCGGTGATAAGCTTGAGAGAGCTCAGGGTGACATAGAGGCAAAGAATATTGTTATGCAAGCTATCCTGTATGAATTGTTTGAAAATGTTGATAGCAACACAACAGCAAAAGATATATGGGATGAGATCAAAAGACAGCAAGAAGGTTATGACATGTCAGACGTTACTAAATTGAATAAGGCTCTGGGATTCTATGAAGATTTCAAGCAGGAAACTGATGAACCACTCAAGGATACCTATCGTCATTTCAATGGTGTTCTCAATGAGTTGAAAAGGTGCAAGATCATAAAAGTAAATGCTGAAGTCAACATCAAGTTTCTCAAAAAGCTCAATGCTGATTGGCTTCCTTATGGAACCATTGTTCGATCTACTAAAGAGATTGACAAGTTGACTATTCATGAGCTTGTTGGAGTTCTTATGCATTACCAACCTGAAGTGTCTAAACTTCAAGAAGGAAGGAAAGAGTCTTCTCCGGGCAATCCACTTGCCCTAATTGCCAAAAAGAAGAGCAAATCGTTGACGTCTTCCAAAAGCTTGTCCAAGAAAGTGCTTGTAGAAGAATCAACTGATTCAGAAGATTTGAATCTTTCTGATGTTGATGATTCTCACCTTGAATTAGGCAAGATGGCAGGTATGTTCACAAAAGCCTTGAACAAACACAAGTTTAAAGGCAAATCAAGCAATCAACGCAAAAACTCGTCATCTTCCTCGTACTACAAGAAAGCTGATCAATCTAAACAACAACGTGCTGATGATTCCAAGAAGGAAGATTCAATTTGTTTCAATTGTGGCAAAGCTGGTCATTACTCTCGTGAGTGCAAGATGCCTAAGAAGAAGGACGCAGCTTACTACAAGAAGAAAATGTTGATGGCTAAGATTGTGGAAACTGGGGGAGAGCTAAAACCGTTTGATGATACTTGGTTTAACTGGACTGACGATTCAGATTCAGAGGTGGAACATGCAAATGTTTGCAAGGTGACAAAGCTCATCAAAGCTAAGGATCCAATGGAGAATTCTGACTCAACATCCGATGATGATGAGGTACAATCAACTGAAATCTCACCTGATTTTATAAAAATGCAAAATGACTTGATGAAGAATCTGGTCTCAATGTCAAAAGAAGTCAAAGGTTTAAAATCTAAAAACAATGTTTTAAAAGATAAAATCAAAATGAATGAGACCAGACCTTCCTCATCCAAATTGCAAACGGATGTGCAACAATTGACTCTCCAACTCAACTCTACGGAAACTGAGTTGGAAGATCTAAAAAGACAATTCATCCAATTAAAGTTGAAAGAACTGATTATCGTTTAAAATCGGAACGACTTGCAGAAAAAGTTCAATTTTTAGAAAAAGATCTTTCTGATTTGAAAAACCAACATGAACCCACACTTTCAAAACTAAACAAGAAAATCGTTCAATTGGAAAACACCATAATTGAAAAGAACACTGAAATTTCTTTATTATCAAAAGAATCTTTTCAAATGAAAGCTCAACTTGCTCGATATGAGGAAAAACTCTATCGAACAGAGCAATCCAAAGCTATCATGGATATGGAACTTTCAAAACAAACGATTTTCATGAATAGACCAAAAACAATTCATGGTGAAAAGTGGGGGTTAGGTTATGATGATCCGAAAATTTTAGAAGATGCTTCCAAAAAGATTTCAGGATTATATCATTCTGATTATTTTCAAGCCGGTTTACCATCGCATTTTGTACATGCTTCTGATGCTGATTTTGATGATATTATTGTAAATCGTAAATCTAGGAAATACCATCAAATTAGCTTAATGTATGAAAAAATCAATGCTAAGATAGGTAAATCGAATCCTGATTTCTTGAAAAATCTTGTTGAAACTGAAAAAGAACATGCAACGTGAAGATTATGTGCCTAAGCGTAGACTGGTTTATATCCCAACACTCATGCTAGAGAAATACATTTTAATGCTTGAGAATGAAGTGTTTAACAAACCTAGTTCTAGCATTACTGCAATAGATGAGGTGTTTGATGAACCAATTTTTGATGTGAAACCAATTCTACCAACTTTACCTGCATGTCCAGATGATGTTTTCCGTGAAGACCTAGCACATGAACTAACTGTCTTCTTTGAGACAGATTCTCTAGGTCAAAATTCTTTAGATGAAAAAGTAGAACCTCAGGATGAACCGAACATTGAACCTTTGATAGATTTTGAAAGTCAACTTGATCCTTTGCATGATTATTACTTGCATTTGCCTGCTGTACGTAATTTGAATCGTATAGTAGCTCAACTTGAACCGGAGAATATTGACTTGCAACTTAAGTGCCAATCATTAGAACAAATGCTTGCTTTGTGTGATAAATTGCCTTCACTGCCTAAGAAAGAATGTACTTATGCTTTTAAGGAGGGTGAAGTGATAGTTTCTGCTGAAGAATTATGTCTTGAGATTAAAAGCTTAAAACAAAAGATAATTCAAATGAAACAGGCTAACACACTTAAGCAAACATCTAATGTTGCAACCAATGTGCTTGAATGTACTGTTGAGATTACTAAGAAGGGGAAGGGAACAACAACATCTAAGGATGTAAAACCCATTACTATTCTTAAAAATCCTCTAAGTTCTCAATTTGGCAATCATGGTTCGAAAGTTGTTTCTACAACTCAGTATATTGTTAAAAAGGTTCATTCTCCAAATGGTTCTGTGTTAACCGAAAAGATTCCTATGATTCCTATGACAAAAACTTCAAAAGCGAGTCTTTTAAAGAAATCAGTTAAGTCCACAACACACACAAGTTCTAAACCTGATTTAAGTGAGTATGATGCAAAAGAACGTACAATCAAATTGGAAATTCTGCAAAATCAGTCATCTCATGTGTCAACTGAAAAGTTTGGACGTCTAACTAACAAAGGTGTTTCTCGTGTCACAGGTCATAATCCAAACTTGAATTACAAATCTGTATGGGTTCCTAAGTCCACGACTAAGAAAGTAGCAACCAAACCAAAGCAATCTGCTAGTCGGCCTAGGAAATCATCTCATGTTTTTCAATTTTCGTCTGTGAACAAAACATCTACTTGGAAGAAATTGTGTGTTAAGACTTCTGATAACGATGTAAAGATTGATATTGCATATGATGCTCCATGTAATGTGGTTTTAAATGATGCTTTATTGTCTAAACTGCATGATGCTTTACGTGATTATTTCATCATTGATCCAAAGTTTGTTGTTAATCAAAAGTTTATTGCTGGTACTAACCGAAAAGGACCCAAGAAACTTTGGGTACCTAAACTCTAGGGAATTCACATTTACAGGGTTTCGACATCTGTGTTTGGTATATCGATTCCGGTTGTTCTCGACACATGACGGGCGATAAATCCTTGCTTGTCAACTTCATTGACAAATTCCTAGGAACGGTTACATTCGGAAACGATGAGATTGCAGCAATAACGGGTTACGGAGATTTTGTGCAAAATGGCATAACAATCAAACGGGTTTCATATGTTGAGGGTTTGGGGTGCAGTTTATTTAGTGTGAGCCAATTCTGCGATGGAGATCTCAAAGTTTTGTTTGAACGTCCACAATGCTCGGTGCAATCCACCGAAGGGAATGATCTTCTTGTTGGTAAACGTTGTGCTTCACTATATACTATTGACCTCAATGATGCACCATCACATGCAACCATGTGTTTGGCCACTCGTTCTACCAAAGAAAATTCATGGTTATGGCATCATCGGATGTCACACCTGAATTACAAGGGTATCAATCGATTAGTCTCTAAAGATTTAGTTGATGGTATTCCAACCTTTCAATATGATAAGCATCATGTGTGTCCATCATGTGCGATGGGTAAGCTGAAACGGACTAATCATCCGCTTAAGCAAAACCCCAGTACTTCATCGTCTTTGCAATTATTGCATATGGACTTATGTGGACCCATGCGTATTTCTAGCCTCGGTGGCAAGAAACATGTGCTTGTCATTGTTGATGACTATACCCGGTTTACATGGATTTTTTCTTTTGCGAACTAAGTCAGAAACCCCTGCCATTATCATTGAATTCATTAAAAAGATTCAACGCTCTTTTAACAAACATGCTAAGAGCATAAGAACTGATAATGGGAAGGAATTTAAGAATGACCCGCTTGATAGTTATTTGAAAGAACAAGGCATTGAACATCAGTTCTCTGCTGCTCGGACCCCCAACAAAATGGAGTAGTCAAACGACGTAATCGTACGTTGTGCGAAGCAGCACGAATGATGCTTGCTTACTCCAAATTACCTCCAAAAATGTGGGGAGAGGCCATTTCAACTGCATGCTATACCCAAAATCGTTGTATTGTAAACAAACGTTTTGATAAAACTCCATATGAGTTATTATATGATAGACGCCCGAATGTCAAATATTTCCGTGTTTTTGGTTGTATATGCTATGTGCTTAACGATTTTGACAGCCCCGGAAAGTTTGATCCTCATGGCGATCAGGCCATATTTCTTGGTTATTCCTCGAACAAAGTTGCTTATTGTGTTTATCATAAGCGGACAAAGATGATTAAAGAGAGAATTAACGTCAAGTTCGATGAATTTTCGGGAATGGCTTTTGAACAACTCAGTTCAAAACCCGATCCTAACCTGGCTACTACTTCTTCCGCGCAAAACTCAATTTTCTCGAAGAAGGGTGTTCCTACGGTTACATCAGAGGAACTGGATATCTTTTTTGATAGTCTTTATACTCCTCAACAGGATTCAAATGTTCAAACCGTACCGGTTACACCATCACAGTCAACTACTGTGGAGACTCTTCAAAGTCTTTTTGATGAAGATTCAACACCCACTGATTCACCTGTTGCTTCTTCATCCTCCCTCCAACCTCCTGTTATTGATAATCTTGAACAAGATCAAGATTCATCATTTGATACAACTCCAGCTGTTTCTCCAGATACTCTTTTGAATCCATTAGATACTGTTACATCAGATCAAGCAGATCAAGGCTCAACGTCAACAACGGTTGATGTTCCGATGGATACAATTGATGTACAATCTCTTCCACACACTCGATGGACTAAAAGTCATCCAATAGATCTTATTATTGGTGACGCATCTCCTCCAGTTTCAACTCGAAGGGCTACTCAGAATATGTGTCTATTCACAGCCTTTCTTAGTAAGATTGAACCAACAACGGTTGCTCAAGCTTTACTAGATCCATACTGGGTAGTTGCAAAGCAAGACGAGATCAATCAATTTGAACTATTGAAAGTATGGCGATTAGTTCCAAGACCAACGGGTCAACGACCAATAGGGGTTAAGTGGATTTTCAAGAACATGAAGGATTCTGATGGAATTGTGGTTCGAAATAAGGCACGTCTTGTGGCCAAAGGATATCGACAACAAGAGGGCATTGATTATGACAAAACGTTTGCTCCGGTTGCTAGGATTGAGGCAATTCGTCTTTTCCTTGCATTTGCTTCTCATATGAAGTTCACGGTGTTTCAAATGGATGTCAAAACTGCTTTTCTGAATGGTTATCTTCAAGAGGAAGTCTATGTTGATCAACTAGAAGGCTTTGTCGATCCCATTCATCCAAACCACGTTTACTACTTGGAGAAAGCTTTATACGGTCTGAAGCAAGCACCGCGTGCATGGTACGAGACCTTAACAAAGTATTTGCTGGACAATGGCTTCTCTCGTGGAACGATTGATACAACGCTATTCATCCGTAAAAACCACGGTCACATTCTCTTGGTTCAAATTTACGTTGATGATATTATTTTTGGTTCCACGTCCCTGGCCTTATGCAAAGAATTTGGTGACCTTATGGCCAGCAAATTCGAAATGAGCATGCTTGACCAGTTAACTTTCTTCTTGGGGTTACAAGTAAAACAATTACCAAATGGAATTTTTATCAGTCAAACAAAGTATATCAATGATATGCTAAAACATTTTAAAATGACTGCTTTAAAACCAATGACAACCCCAATGAGGACTTTACTGGATGCTGATACTAATGGGGAACCCTTTGATATTACGCTTTATCGAAGCATGGTTGGTTCTTTAATGTATCTGACTGCGAGTCGGCCAGACATTACACTTGCCGTAACTGTCTGTGCCAGCTTTCAGTCCAACCCTAAGAAATCTCACTACAAAGTGGTTGTTAGGATTTTTCAATACCTTAAAGGTACACCTAACCTTGGGATCTGGTATCCTCATGGATCCGATTTCAATCTCATTGCTTATACTGATGCGGATCATGGTGGTTGCCATGTTGATAGAAAGAGCACATCTGGATCAATTCAGATGTTGGGGAATAGACTAGTTGGTTGGTCATCCAAAAAGCAGAACTGTGTGTCTTTATCAACAGCTGAGTCTGAGTACATTGCTGCTGCTCACTGTTGTTCACAAGTTTTGTGGATGCAAACTCAACTCTTGGACTATGGCTTTAAGATTTCTAAGACCCCGATCTATTGTGATTCACAAAGTGCTATTGCAATAACAAGCAACCCGGTTCAGCATTCTAAAACTAAACACATAGATATTCGTTATCATTTCATTAAGGACCATGTAGAGAAAGGGGATATAGAGTTATACTTTGTGCCTACTAAAGTGCAATTAGCTGACATGTTCACTAAGCCTTTAGATGAACTTAGGCTAAATTTCTTGATCAAAGAGATTGGCATGGTAGAGTATAGTGCTTGATATTCCTTAGATCTGTTGGAACTTATTTTTGGGATCTTGTGTTTAGGGGGAGTAGATACTTTCTAGGGGGAGCAACTAAGTTTCAGTGCTTTAGATAATTTTTCTTTAAGGGACTGCCTTTAAATTAATGATAACTTCCTAGATATATTTGTTCAATGGTTACGCAAGGGGGAGGTAACTCATTGATATCCTATTTCAAGGGGGAGTTAATTCATTTTCTTGGGAATATAATCAAAATGCTGATTTACTTTCTTGTATATCACATTTTGAGGGGGAGAAAAAGGGAGAAAATGAGAAAATAATTCAAAAATATTGTTTTTCAAAAGTGAATTCAAAATTTCTTTGTTTTTATCTGAAATAATTCACTATGGCTTGTATACATCCCAGTATGCAACCTGTGTCAACAATTGGTATCACTGAAGATTTGTACTTTGTATAAAATTCAAAGTTCTTTTAAGTACAAATCTTATTTTGGAAAATTCATAAAAATTGGAAAAGATAAAATCCAAAAATATTTAAATTTTACTGAATAAATGCTATTTTTAGCATTATACCGAGTCTGACAACCAACAGTACAGATTCGATAAGTTCAAAGTTTTCAGAAATTGTCTCAGAATTGTTTTTCATGAAAAGATTGAAATGGATTTCAAGAGGAAAAATCAATTTGTCAAAATTTGGAGTTAAATTGTTAAAGTTTTGAAAAATTGGACTGTATTCGGTATATTAGGCCCATTCTGTAAAGCCCATTCGGTATTTTACTTTCGGTATCTATAAAAGGAGAGTCAAAGTCAAACATTACTCTCTTACTGTTATTAATTACCTACCGAGTCTGTTGATTATACCGAATCTGCCTAATTCTACCGAGTCCGTCATTCTGTTTCTTCAAATTCTTGGTAATTGTTCATTTTAATCAATGTTTAAGATATATAATTGTAGATCTGAGATAATTAAGTTTTTATCAACCAGAAAAGATTAAAATAACTGGATTATGACCTTTAATTTTTGAAATCTTGTTGATTATACCGAGTCTGAGTCGATTTCAATTAATCTTTGATTAAACTCAATTGATTTGGAAAATCAACATGAAATCTTATCTAATCTGAGTTAAATTGACTGATCTATCATTTTACCGAGTTTGATTACATGTTTAATTGCTTATTTGATGAATTATGTATCTACCGAATGTGTTCTTATCCTGATACCGAGTTTGTTCATACAATTAACATGTTAATATACTTGTAATTGAATGGTTAATTGATCATGGTTGTGATATTACTTGATATGTGATAGAATATGCATGTTTGAGTGACTTTCTGTTAATTGTTGAAGATACCGAATCTGGTTTTCTTTCTTGATACCGAGTCTGAAATTTGGTACCTTGAAATTTTCTGATTTTTATCTTCAAACACTTAACATGTTTATTCTATATCTTTCTCATATGAAGACCCAAGCTTATTTGGTTACAGAATCTAAAGTTTTCATAACTACCGAATCTGCTTGAAATGTGTTTAAAAATTGACTAAGTGTTGTTCTGAGTCCTTGTGTTATATAATTGACTTTGCATGATGATTTTGTACTAAGATGAATATCATATGAATGTCATGGTTGTCAATTATTTGTTCATATTTGAGAATAAAAGACTTTTATATTTTTTGAAAAACCATAAAAATCTTAAAATTTAAAAATATAAAAAGGATTTCAAAGGCAAATAAGAATAGAGATATATGTTTTTTGTTAAATATCTTGTGGTCTTCTATTTCTTATTTATACAGCTAAATGGCGAACAATCACTTCATCAACTCTGAAACCAGTATACCCTGCAACTACTGGACAGCAATTCTAGAGAGGCACACACTGTGGCCTGCTCTCAATACTACTGCCAGTGTAGCTGTAACAGATCTGGAGTTACTTAACAGAACAATTAGGTTTGTGGAAGCTACACAACCTACTACTAAAAATCCAAAGGGAACATAAGCTCGTTTTGAATTTCAACTAAGAGGAGTTCAAGGGAGGAAGAGTTTCACTAAAGCTGATTTCAGGAGGGTCTTCAGACTTCCTCTTGTACAGAATGCTCCTGCTTTTCCTGCTACTCAGCAAATGATGACTTCTGTCTTTGATCTTGGTTATGTTGGAGCTACCAACGTTCTACCAGCTAAGTTTCAGAAGAAATATCTGCACTCAAGGTGGTATGTGATCTTCTCAATCATCAACAGATGCTTGCTGATGACAAGGAGTGGATCTGATAGCTTGACTGTGCCAATGCTGAAAGTATTCTACTCTTTCATAAGAGTAGAGGCTCGTGACTATGCTGAGCTTTTATGGGATCTGGTTCAAGCTCAAGTTGATAAGCCAATGGGTTCATACATCCCTTGCGAAAGGTTTTTCTGTATATTTATCCATGATGCTATAAATGCTTGCAGAAATGCAAATATATTTGTACCAGGTACACATGGATTACAGATGAAAAGGTTTGGAGAGCTGAAGATGAACACCCCTATGGTGTCTGATAATCAATTCACTGCGCCAATTCCAAATTGGCTAGTGAGGCTAGCTGAACCCCAAGACGCTCGTATGCGTTCTTATTTTTAGGCTGTAGGAATACCTCTTCCAAACTCGGTACAACAAGAACAAGTTGAACCTGCCGTGGTTCCAGCCCCAGAGGTTATAGAGGAACCTGTAGTTCAACCACCCAGGCCAGCTAATCCTCCACTTAGGGTGAACCTCAAACGATCTAGGGTAGCACACCAAGCTCAACCCTTGAGGATCAGGGAACCTAGTCCAACTAGGATTGAACCAACCCTTTCCACAACACCCGAAGTAAGCAGTGACACTTCAGGAACAGCATCTGAATCATCTCCTAAACATTCTCCTAAGAGAACTCGATACATGCCTAATGAGATGATTCAGACTCCGCCAACCCAATGAGTAACTAGATCTAGGACTTCGACACCCATCGTCCGCCAAACAGTTACTCCAACCATTGGTGATACGGATCAAGACCAAGAGCCAATTAGGTCACCCTCACCTATCTCCGTATCACATCCAAGAATAACAGTAAGCCCTACGCTAAATGAAGCGCAAGCTTCGGTAGGCAAGAGATCTAAACGCACGGATGGTAAAAAGACCACTAAGCCCATCCAATCTAAACAGGACTTAATAATAAATCCTACAAAGCAAGGTGCTTCGGCATCTAAGGAAGTAAAGTCTTCCTCTGCAGTAAAGTCTGTGTTGACTCAATCGATTGAGGAAACTCAATCATTGAAGTCCATAACGCCCGAAGGGGAGCCTAAAAATCTTGAAAAGGCACCCTGCGTATCGGCTGGAAATCCTCCTATACCTCAACGTACAACAGGGTCTCGAGGTCCGGCTTATCTTGATGAGGAAGATCTGTCGCGTCCCATGGAAACGAGTCAACATGACAATCCTTCGGGATATTTATCAGACTTCCAGCAGACTGTTCCCTTGGTTCATGAAAGTGATCCATTGGTTCAAACCACTTCTCTTCCGGATTCTGAATCTCAGGGTCTGGAGGAAGAGTCTTTAACTGAAAGAGATGTGCCACCTCATGGTATATCAATGATTTCAGGAGTCGGGGATAGCAATATCTCTGCGAGAACTAAACCGACGGGTAGTCCTGCTACTTTGTCAGAGTCCCATGGGACCAAAGTCATGGAGGCGGATGCTTCGAAAGAAACTTCGCCAGTGACAACTTCGGTTGTTACCCAACCTCCATCAGAAGGGGATATCACGAATCTGACTAGTAGTATGTATAGCCCTACATATAAGAATAATACCGCACAATCATCCTTACCTGCCCTCACGGCAACTCAGACACTTCCACCAACGTCGCCTTCAACAGTTACTGCTGATGATGCTTTTGTTCATGGTTACACTGTTGTTTCACCAACTAGGTCACCTTCTCGAAGTTCAAATAGATATGGATTACAGTATCTCTCTGACGATGAGGTGGAGAAGCTCTATCTTGCTGAGTTTGCTAAACGAATTGCTCTTGATGAAGTTCGCGAAACTATGATGATTTATCTTGAGCAAGCAAGGATAGTGTATCCTTTATCTCCATGCAAGTCACCTGGACCAATTCACATGCCTGATCATGATGATTTCGATCCCGACAATCTTCATGAGAGGGAGAATAGACAAGGTGGTTATTGGTCCAGTATTTTTCAAAGATCAACTTATGAAGCTGGTACATCTAGTCAACAGAAGGATAAAGATGTTGTTGATATATATGATTCCAGTGATGAAATTGAAGAAATTCAGTGTGAAAGTTTTCTAGATGAATCGGAAAGTCAGATAGAGGGTGATTTAGGAATATTAATGACTATGGATTTAGCTGATCAATCAGAGAAAAAGTTAACTCAAGAGGACAATCAAAACTTTGACAACATTGAAGATATTTTGAAGGGGTCATCAAGTGTCGCCAATGAATTCAATGATCGTCAATTTGTTAATTTGACATCTCCAACTGACGAATTTGGAATACACTTCGAAAAGGAGATTTTCTCTAATGGCAAAGAAGATACCACGACTCCTCCCGATTTGAATGTTCCTTTTCAAATTGCAGAGATTGTTCTTGAACGTGATGCTAATTACCAACTGAGTGAGGATGAAGAGAAAGATATTCTTCGTTCACCATTCATTGAACAACAAGCATATAGAATTTATGGTGATTCTGATCTCGTCCTTTCTGCATCAATGAGTGTTCTGGGTGCATGGAAATTTCATAAGAAACCAGAATATCTCAAAGCTTATCTGAGTGTTCGTGACAAATTCAAATTGAAGAATGAAGAGAAACTTCAAATTCAGCAGAGTTCAGAGATTAAAAGCATAAATAAGATTTTGATGATTAATAAGGATAGAGTGAAGATGCCATTGTTTCAAGTTACAAGAATGGATGATGAGGATTACCAATTCTCAGAAGCGGATTTTGATAAACTGAAGATGGATGACATTATTTTCATTTACAACTATCTGATTAATTTGAATGAATCTGCAACAATTTATCATGCTACTGCAATGAAGGCAGTCTACAGGTTTATTCTTGATTCGATGAGATGGATGTCAGTTCATGATTTTCAGTTGGGATTGGAATCTGGACACAAAAAGCTCGGAATCAAACCACCAAATCAAGTGATTGAAGAGCTAAGATACATGTCCTTACTTGAAGTGAGCGACTGTCCATATGGATTTGTATTTGTCAATTCTCACTATACAAAGATCTTCATCAGAGTCTCAGATTTCAGAATATACTCAGACGGAACGTTGATGTATGCTTTCAAGTACATGAGATGGAGATTGATCAATAACTGCTATTAAACTGAAGATATTGAGATTGTCAAATACATTCTCATAAGATTAAAAAGTCGTCTCAAAACAAGAGTGAACATATGAAGATATGAGAATCTCAAGGGATTCAAATCCAAAGTTCACTTCAGAGGAACAAAGTTCCTTTAGATGTTTTAAATAGGATTTTGTTGTAAAGTTCACATTTAACACTAAGGGGGAGATTGTTAGGACCCCGAAGTTGTATAGTGTTAATGTGAAATAAGCTTAATTGAAGGTTCCTTAGAAGATGGCTATATAAGGAACCTAAGTAGTCCTAATTAGATAGCCATTGCATTGTAACTGAGTTCTAGAAGTTGTGGAATGTAATTATATCGATTCTCTCTAATACCGAGTCTCATGCTTACATACCGAATCTCTCTTTATCTTATCATTTCTCTCAATCTCAACATGATCTGACCTATCAATAAGCGAAAAGAAAGACGTCATAAGTCAGTTCCACGTTATTAGAGAAGATGAGAAGGAATACAAGTTCACAGAAGCAGATTTTCATAATCTAGATATGCTTAATATCATTCACATCTACAACTATCTCCGTATCATCACCATTCGACCTTTTGCTAAGGCTCAAGCTTTGGAAGCTGTGAAAAGATACATGATGGAGACAATTGAACTGATGAGACGTGAAGATTTCTAAATTGTTCTCGAAGCTAATAGGAAAAATATTCAAATAACATGTCCGAATCAATACATAGAGGGACTAAAGGATATGAGAATGTTTCAAATGCAATTCGAACCCGAAGGTTTGTATTTGTGAATTCTCATAAAGAAAAAGTGTTCATCCGCACTGAAGAGTTGAACAAATACTCAGATGGTACACTCAAGGCTGCACTGAAGTATCTTAAAATTCGTCAAAACAAGTTTGATGACATTGACATGAAAATGTGTATTGGAGAGTTTATAAAGCATATCAGAGATCGGCTGAAGCACCGGATCCGTACAAGACAGTTTGAGATTCTTCGTGGCCAGAGAAAGAGAAGGTATTTCAAAGAAATGGATGAATATCCATTACATGAGGGAGATCCAAGAAAAGCGTGGGGCGTCTGGAAACCTTCTAAGCAAATTTCTGAAAATCAAGTAGAAGTTTCAAAACCAGACAGCACACGATGGAAACTAACGTTTGGACCTCTCAAGATTACTCAATAGGATTATATTGTAAAGTTCACATTTAACACTAGGGGGAGATTGTTAGGACCCCGAAGTTGTATAGTGTTAATGTGAAATAAGCTTAATTGATTGTTCCTTAGAAGAGGGCTATATAAGGAACCTAAATAGTCCTAATTAGATAGCCATTGCATTGTAACTGAGTTCTAGAAGCTGTGGAATGTAAATCTTGTTAATTCTCTCTCATATCGAATCTCCTTCACACTTACCGAATCTCATTCTAACTTGTCTTTTCTTCTAATCTCAACATGATCTGACCTATCAAAAAGCTTGAAAATATGAAATGAATTACAAAATTAAGTGTGTGTTGAAATGGATGGAGAAAGCCCTTTAAATAGACTTGAAATTTGCCTACAAATGGCTGGCAGGCCATTTGGCAACCCGTTTGGCAGGCCGTTTGGCCAGCCCGTTTGCTGAGGCAGGCCGTTTGCTTGGCCCGTTTGCTGAAGCCGTATGGCAGGCCGTTTCTGAGCCTGGCAAGCCATTTGGCAGGCCACTTGGCAGGTCGCTTGGCAGGCCATTTGGCTTGCCAGGTCAGCCTAATTTCCTGGATCGTAATTCGTTTTCTTGTCTTTCACCGTTTTCGCTCTAGATTCTTCGTTTTAGCTCCGTTTTACTTTATTCTTCTTGTATCGCCTTTGTAATTACTTAATCTACAAAATCAACCGACAAAGAGATTATTTTTGCGATAAAGTTTGGAACTTTATGGTTTTTAGGGCTCAATATTGGGGGTAAAAACGTGACTTTTTGCCCGATATCAAATACCCCACACTTAGCTTTGCTTGTTCTCAAGCAAAAAGCGAGAATATAAGGATCTTTCTAATCGATTCTCCCTTGCCCCACCCGTAGATCTTTTTATTATGCCTTCATCAGAAGTCGGCACATCTTTCGAAAGTATTAGAAAAAGTTTCGAGCTTCCAACTCTCAGATGTAGAGTATACATGACCAGGCTCTTCACTAGCGGATCACTCGTATCACTCAAGTGTTTAGGGTGTCCTATTCTAACTTTATTGTCGCTCAAAAGACAGTCGTGTATCAGTTCTTATCATAGGCTTGGTAAAGCATCGATATCTCCACCGGTTAAGTAAGGACGACACTGATCTTCTTCCTAGGCATTCTTTCAAGAGGAAGACGGGTTATAGGGTTTGGAAATTTCATGGATGGGTGAAAGTTATCCAGATCTTTTGACTTTTGAGAGAATTGATAGATTTTGATTCTTCAGAGTATCCATTTTGGATAGAGAACGGCCTAAAATTTCGTAAAAGTTTTCTTTAAAAGAGGCGGATTTTGCTAAGACTTTGTCTAGAATTTTCTTTTACTCTTCCAGCTTTCTTCTTCAGGGCATCTTCTCGGGGTTTTCTTTGCCTTATTCATAGAGAATTTGCTCTTTCAAATTTTTTTTTGTTTTTTTTCGGCATACCCTTTCTTCATAACTTTTGTCTTTTGTTCCTGGTGCCCAGAGAGGAAGTGATAATCCACTGAAAATAGGTCTTTGACCTATCAAAAACAATCAGGGGTTCGGAATCTTTCAACAAGTGCTTTTGAAGCGAATTTAATTGATCTATCTCTTTATTAATCTCTGGATCTTTTGATGAATGGAAAGGGGAGTGAATGGTAAATGGTGTATTTTGGGAGTGAATTTGGGGTGAATATTTCTGATTCATCAACTCTTTATGCAAGTTGGTTGGTTTAAATTGCGTGGAGTGGAAAAGGAAACGGATGGCTTTTTGTCTTCTCTATTCAGAATGATTTCGGAAGGAGTATCACACCTACACCACGTATGGCGCTCACTAACCATTGGTCTTGAAACGTATGTCTGAACCAAGTTCTAACTTGAACCGTACACCGGCACGCTCATCAAATGAAATAACAAAGTACTGTAGATTTGATTGGTCATACAGATACTTTGGGTCCAAGATTCCTTACCTTTTGGGGAGTAGGGGTCGTGCTTGATCATGCGTAGCCTTTTACATATTTTCTTAAAAGAAATCTTTTGACACAAAACATAAGTTTCAGCCTAATCGTTTCGTTCTAATAAATGTTCCGAAAACTAATTTCTAGCAATTTTATTAGATCTTTTGGGCAAAAACAAGGTAAGAATTTTTCAAAATTACCCAATATCCATTGCTTAATTACTTTTGGACAAAAGAATTTTTTTTCAAAACTTGGCGTTTTGGTTACTTGACCTTTAAAACTTCTACCTTTAAAACTTCTACCCATTACCCCACACTTAGAAGAACATTGTCCCTAATGTTCTCTAGAAAGAATATTTTAATACTTTATAAATTAAGGACATTGACTTCTAAAATTCTAAGTTAGTTGCGGGGGTTACCCCACACTTAAAAATTTTAGTGCGTTATAATTGAAATAGGTTTGAGGAAGGATTACTTCCCTATGGGCGTGTTACTTTCCTAGTGCTGGGTCTTCCTATGGTCAATCTCCTAGGGACCGGTCTCTTTTGATAATATTTCTGCATGAAGAACAAAAAGAGAAAGACAGCATTTCCACTATATATATATATAACTTTTTAGTACAATGCTTTCAAAGATAAAACTAAAGTAAAATAAAGTAGAATAAAGTAGTCTATGGGATACTATCCTGGTCAATGTGCTGAGTCGGCTCTGCGAAGTATCTGAAGATCTCATCAGCATCCTCTAGTCTTGGCAAGTACTCGAGAGGTTGCCCTATATCCAACTCAGGGCCTAGTAGTGAATCCGGACATAGGTCTAACGGCAACTCCAGGTGAGATAGGCTCGGGAAAGGCTCCTCGTCAGGTATGCTCCCGGTAATCTCAAATGCCTGGGCCGTTGGTGGCTCAACTGATATGGGAATAGTGACAAGGTGATAACCCTCAGGTAGCTCAGCGACTGGAACTGGCTTGGTGACTGGAGCAGGTGGTGTGATGGGAATAGGAGTAGCATGTGCAGGCATGGCAGCTGAGGCAGCTGAGGCAACTGAGAGGCAAATGAGTGAACTGAGGCCGGTGTGGAACGCCTGGGCGTAGCTTGTCGTGTCGGCTGAACACGGCGCGCTAGCCTAAATGAAGACGGGCCCAGAGTACTGCGAGGCATCCTCTCGCCCCGGAGGTATGCTCTAAGAGCTCGGTAGAGCCTCTGCTGGTCTCTGAGTAGTGCCCATGCAACATCAGGGTCATTTAAAGTGGCTCCATAGTGTATCATTGTATGTGGATCATGCATCTCTGGCAACTGTGTGTGCTCGGCTGGTCTCCTGGCTAAACGTCTAGATCGTCGAATGGGAGGAACTGGCGGTGCTGTGCCGATATCCTCCTCAACACTCTCCAATATCAATCGCCTTGGGCCTAATTGCCCTGTTGATGGCCTGTTCTGATCAGCACTTCTTCCGGATGAGTAAACTCACGGAGTCCTCCTCCTGCGAACTGGGATGTAAACTGAAGCTCCTGAACTTGGCATTTTTGCCTGAACACATTCAATAATCTTGTAAGTACTAAGCGCAAGTACGGTGCTTAGTTGTTAGTACACAGAGATAATATCTTAAGACTAAAAAATAATTGAAATGAAAATAATAAGTAATAAATAGGATAAGCAAGGGGTGCCTCCCAAGAGCACTTTGTTTATCAAGTCGTTACAGCTCGACTTTTCCTTGTTAGATCTTCATATTGGATTAAAGGAGAAGAGGTGATCCTCCTTATCGTGGTCTTCTAGATAAGCTTTCAACCGGTGGCCGTTGACTTTGAAGTTACCAATAGGTCCTTCCAATTCCACGGCTCCGTGTGGAAAAGCATGTGCAACTTTGTATGGGCCACTCCATCTTGATCTAAATGTTTCAGCGAACTTCTTGAACCGAGAATTGAAGAGCAGAACTTTATCTCCAGGGGCGAACTTTGTAGGGATAAATTTTGCGTCATGCATAAGCTTCGTTCGTTCCTTGTAGATGTATGACATTTCATATGCTTGGTCTCTTAATTCGGCGAGTTCGTTCATTTGCATTTTCTGATGTTTTGCGGTAACTGAGGGATCGAGGTTGCAGATCTTTAGCGCCCAGAGAGCTTTATATTCAAGTTCCAGCGGAAGGTGACAGGCTTTTCCATAGATCATGCAGTAGGGTGTAGTTCCTAGAGGATTCTTGTAAGCAGTCCGGAATGCCCACAGAGCATCATCTAGTTTCTCGGCCCATTTATTTCCATGATGGCCGACAGTTCGTTCTAAGATTCTTTTGAGTGCTCTGTTCGTGACCTCTGCTTTTCCGTTAGTTTGCGGATGATAGGCAGTGGACATTTTGTGGGTAACTCCATATTGTTGCATCACTTTCATAAACTGGGTGTTACAAAAGTGTGTGCCTCTATCGCTTATTATAGCACGGGGAGCTCCAAATCTGCAGAAGAGTCTCTTGGTGATGACTTTGGCATCATTAGTAGGAAATGCTTGGGCTTCGACCCATATGGAGACGTAATCTACTGCTACGAGGACATATTCTTTCCCATTAGACTTTGGGAATGGGCCTATGAAGTCTAATCCCCATATATCGAAGATCTCGCAAGCTTTGGATATTAGTCCGAAGCATCTCGTTCTTCATAGAGATAATACCTTGCCTTTGGCATGCGTTACAACGCCTTATAAGCTCTTGCGCATCTCGGAATATAGACGGCCAATAGAATCCTAATTCGTGGACTTTTCTTGCAGTTAAATTTGCTCCATGATGACCTCCAGTTTGTGACGACCCGAAAATTTCCAACCAAATTTAAACTTAATCTCATTATGATTCGACACGATAAGCAAAGTCTGTATTTTTGAAATCTCAAAAACTTTGAATTGTGTTTATATAATCGTTTACCCTTTTGACTGTGCCCAACGATTCACAAACAATTGTGTGTAAATAAATATGTATATATATATATATATATATATATATATATATATATATATATATATATATATATATATATATATATATAAGTGTAAATATAAATATAAGTGTATATATAATATTTAAATTAATAAAGTACACTTTAATCATTTGAATTAAAAATATAAAATAATATATATATAATTATTAAGTTGTTATTAAAAATGAATATATATATATATATATATATATATATATATATATATATATATATATATATATATATATATATATATATATATATATATATATATATATATATATATATATATATATATATATATGAATTCTATATATTAATGTTGGAATATTAAATATTCAATATATGTATTCATATAATATATATGATATAATTTTTAATAAATGTAATTGCAAGTTGTATTATTAATATATACATTTATAACTATAAGATAAAATATAGTTATTATAATAATATTATTATTACTATCAAAGACTAGTGTTATTTACATATATAATCTATAGATACCAATTTGATATACATAAATTGAAATAGTATTATTATTATTATTATAGTTATAGTTATTGTTAGTATAATTAAGAATTATAAATATTATGATTATTAATATTGTTATCATTGTTAATATCACTATTATATTATAATGAATAGATTTTTTTTTAAAGATTACTATTTTTATATTTACCTTTATCATTAAAATCATTATTACTATTATAAATATTTTTAGAAAATAATACAATTTATTATGTTGTATCATTAATAATATTATTATCATTCTTATTAATGATTATTATTAAATTTATCATCATTTTTGGTTATTATTAATATCTTCATATTATTATCATTATTTCTAAATTTATTATAATAAATATCTTATTAATAATAATTAATATAATTATTATTAATATTATTACTAAAGTATTTATTAATTATTATTAATTTTGGATATAAAAGAAAAGAAAGTACCTATCTGTTTCCAATCCACGTCCAACTGTGTATGAGGTTTTGTAATTTTCGAATTTTGCTACAAATCATTGTCATCAATCGTATGTTCAGCTGTAAATCACGATCAACACTTTATTTATATTTATTTTTTTCTTCTTTTCTTTTCTTTATATTTTTGTTTCTGTCGAATTAGGGCTGTAATCTGTTAGATGTCATTTTCAAATCATTTAGGATCAAGTTGTTACTGCAACACTCCCTCAAGCACCTTATATCCATATTACACTGCAATTTGAATTAAAAACAAAAGAATGGAACGAAACCCAATGATATTCCTCTGTTCTTACTTCAATTTTCCAAAAACCCGAATTCGAAACACTTTTAAAAATCTATGAATGCAGTTAGGTTAGAAATCATTTAAGTAAAGTATCTAGAAAGTTTCAATCTTCAATTTTCCATATTGAGTTCGAATTAGAAGGTCAAACTTTTAATTTCAAAAGTCAACCGATTTGTTCTTGGTGAAATTCGGATTCATTTTAAAGTTTCAGATTCAATTGATAATTTCTGAAGTTTTTATGAGTGGTTTATGAAATGTCCCGTTCTTATTGATTAAAAACGTTCCATATTAATTGATTTCGTTGCGAGGTTTTGACCTCTATATGAGACGTTTTTCAAAGACTGCATTCATTTTAAAACAAACCATAACCTTTATTTCATCAATAAAGGTTTAAAAAGCTTTACGTAGATTATCAAATAATGATAATCTAAAATATCATGTTTACACACGACTATTACATAATGGTTTACAATACAAATATGTTACAACGAAATAAGTTTATTGAATGCAGTTTTTACACAATATCATACAGGCATGGACTCCAAATCTTGTCCTTATTTAAGTATGCGACAGCGGAAGCTCTTAATAATAACCTGAGAATAAACATGCTTAAAACGTCAACAAAAAATGTTGGTGAGTTATAGGTTTAACCTATATATATCAAATCGTAACAATAGACCACAAGATTTCATATTTCAATATACATCCCATACATAGAGATAAAAATCATTCATATGGTGAACACCTGGTAACCGACATTAACAAGATGCATATATAAGAATATCCCCATCATTCCGGGACACCCTTCGGATATGATATAAATTTTGAAGTACTAAAGCATCCGGTACTTTGGATGGGGTTTGTTAGGCCCAATAGATCTATCTTTAGGATTCGCGTCAATTAGGGTGTCTGTTCCCTAATTCTTAGATTACCAGACTTAATAAAAAGGGGCATATTCGATTTCGATAATTCAACCATAGAATGTAGTTTCACGTACTTGTGTCTATTTTGTAAATCATTTATAAAACCTGCATGTATTCTCATCCCAAAAATATTAGATTTTAAAAGTGGGACTATAACTCACCAACATTTTTGTTGAAGTTTAAAGCATGTTTATTCTCGGGTGAATATTAAGAGCTTCCGCTGTTGCATACTAAAATAAGGACAAGATTTGGAGTCCATGTTTGTATGATATTATGTAAACACTGCATTCAAGAAACATATGACGATGTATTATATTTCTATTGTAAACCATTATGTAATGGTCGTGTGTAAACAGTATATTTTAGATTATCATTATTTGATAATCTACGTAACGCTTTTGAAACCTTTATTGATAAAATAAAGGTTATGGTTATTTTAAAAATGAATGCAGTCTTTGAAAAACGTCTCATATAGAGGTCAAAACCTCGCAACGAAATCAATTAATATGGAACATTTATAATCAATATGAACGGGACATTTCAGTTGGTATCCGAGCGTTGGTCTTAGAGAACCAGAATTTTGCATTAGTGTGTCTTATCGAGTTTGTTAGGATGCATTAGTGAGTCTGGACTTCGACCGTGTTTACTTGAAAAATGATTGCTTAACAAATGTTGTTGGAAACTATATATTTTTAACATGTGAATATTATGTGATATATTAATCTCTTAACGCGTTTGATATTATGTGATAGATGTCTACCTCTAGAACAAGTCCCATTGACTCACCTAATAATAATGAAGAGTCAAATGTAAATTGGAATGATTCGTGGACTGATTCACAAGTTCCAGAAGAGGAACCGGAAGAAGAGTCGAAACCGGAAGAAGAATCGGAACCGGAAGAAGAAATAGAACCAGTGGGGGAAATAATAAAACGGTTAACTAGAAGAAAATCCTCAACCAACCGACCAAAGTTAATTATGGTCAATGGTGTTTTCGCTAAGGAAGCAAAGTATTGGGAGGATTACCAATTCTCCGATGAATCGGATCCCGACAAGGATTCCGATGATGTTATAGAAATTACCCCAACACAATTTAATAAGGCAAAAGAGAACAATAAGGGAAAGGGCATAAAAATAGAGAAATTTGATTCCAAACCCGATGAACTTTATATGTATCGTCAACACTCGTATTTCTTAAGTTGTGACAATAACCCGGGAACCTCTAAACCACCAGGTTTTTCTAAACCAATATGGAAAACGACGGCTCGTATTAGGGGAACATCATATATCCCTAGAAACTTGGCAAAACGAACCAAAACCGAAGAAGAAGAAACAAGCGAGTCGGAATAAGATAGTTGTATTCGTGTGGTGTAATATATGTAATATAGTGTGCTTATGCTTTATGATATATGTAAAAATTGCTTGTATTAAAAAGTATTTTTTTTTATGAATCTAACTCTTGTCTATTTTACAGTATAAAAACACAAAATGGATAGACAACCCAATATTTTAAGAGACCTACCCGGAGACATGATTGATGAAATCTTGTCTAGAGTCGGCCAGAATTCCTCGGCACAACTATTTAAGGCGAGATCAGTTTGTAAGACATTCGAAGAACGTTCCAAGAATGCCTTGGTTTATAAAAGGCTTTCGTTCGAAAGATGGGGGATATCACATTGGGAAATCCATAAGTTACGATGTGTTTACTTTGACGCATATATTGCGGGGAACCCAAATGCTATTTTACGCAACGGGTTAAGAAATTATTTTGACTCAATATATCCGAATATAGGACTTCGTGATTTAGAAAAAGCGGCTAACATGCAACATAAAGAAGCATGTTATGCTTACGGGTTAGTAATGTTCGCTTCTCACCAAAGTGAGAACAAGAACATCGGGCTACAACTATTAAACAAAACGTTTCCACAAGTGACAGAGTCGGTAATTGGGGTAAGAAATGAGGTTTTTAGATTGTTACGGGACTGTTGGACATTACGTAACCCTCGTCCCTTTGACGACGTTGCAACACGCTATCTTATCAACGGCCATAACGGTTATGTTCCACAAGACCAAGGATGGGAAGTAGTCCTAGTAAAACCAGAATGCATGACTTGTTTCTAGACGTATGAATTATGTGTCTTTATTGCCTTTACTAAACGACTTGTGTACTAGCTAGAATTATCTTCACAACTATCTTGTATCAAAGTTATTGTATGCTATATTTCATGCTATATGTAAAATAAGCGGTATTGTAAGTTTGTAAAATATTGTGTAGAAGTTTGAACGCGAAATATTATTATAATTAGTTTTTCATATAGAATTGTAGTAGTTGAAATGGTATGTTAGCTACTAAGTATGAACTTAACGGGTAGGTACTACCCGAATTAAAGAGTATAAAACGCTAATATGAAGAAAGAGCTTTTATAAATAAGTTCATATTATGCTACGAAATACTATTGACTACTCTTGATATTCTATATGATTAACTCGTTTCATTTGACTATTTTGAAGGAAATGGCACCGACTACTCGACACACCTTGAATATGAGCGAAGAGGAATTTCGTGCCTTTCTAGCTTCAAACATAGCTGCAGTACAGGTTGCGCTACATACCAACAATAACCTTGGATCTAGCAGTACAGGAAATCGTGTAGGATGCACCTACAAAGAATTCACTGCCTGCAAACCTTTGGAATTTGATGGAACCGAAGGACCGATCGGATTGAAACGGTGGACCGAGAAGGTCGAATCGGTGTTTGCCATAAGTAAGTGTACTGAAGAGGACAAAGTGAAGTACGCTACGCATACCTTCACAGGTTATGCGTTAACATGGTGGAATACCTATCTAGAGCAAGTGGGACAAGATGATGCTTACGCATTACCGTGGTCAGCATTCAAGCACTTGATGAACGAGAAGTACCGTCCCAGAACCGAGGTCAATAAGCTCAAGACAGAACTTAGAGGGTTACGAACCCAAGGATTTGATATTACCACGTACGAAAGATGATTCACAGAATTATGCCTATTGTGTCCGGGAGCGTTCGAAGATGAGGAAGAGAAGATCGACGCGTTTGTGAAAGGATTACAGGAAAGAATCCAAGAAGATATAAGTTCACACGAGCCCGCCTCCATACAACAGGCATGTAGAATGGCTCACAAACTAGTGAACCAGATTGAGGAAAGAATTAAAGAACAGGCGGCTGAAGAGGCCAATGTGAAGCAAGTCAAAAGAAAGTGGGAGGAAAATGGTGATAAGAATCACCAACACAACAACAACAGCAATTACAACAATAATCGCAACAACTATCCCAACAATCGCAACATCAATCGCAACTACAACAAACGGCCCAACAACAACAACAACAACAACAACAACTACTACAACAATCATCCCAACAACAATAACAACCGCAACAACAACAACAATCAGAAGCAGCTATGCCAAAGGTGTGAAAAGTATCACTCGGGGTTCTGCACCAAATTTTGCAACAAGTGTAAAAGAAATGGTCATAGCGCGGCGAAGTGTGAGGTCTACGGACCAGGGGTTAACAGAACGAAAGGAACAAATGGTGTCGGAATGAGTAATGGCGGAGCAAGTAGTGTCGGAGCAAGTTATGCCAATGTAGTTTGTTATAAATGTGGAAAACCGGTCCACATTATTAGAAATTGCCCGAACCAGGAGAACACGAATGGACAAGGCCGCGGAAGAGTTTTCAATATTAATGCGGCAGAGGCACAGGAAGACCCGGAGCTTATTACGGGTACGTTTCTTATTGACAATAAATCTTCTTACGTTTTATTTGATTCGGGTGCGGATAAAAGCTATATGAGTAGAGATTTTTGTGCTAAATTAAGTTGTCCATTGACACCGTTGGATAGTAAATTTTTACTCGAATTAGTAAATGGTAAATTAATTTCAGCAGATTATATATGCCGGAATCGAGAAATTAAACTGGGTAGCAAAATATTTAAGATTGATTTGATACCAGTAGAGTTAGGGAGTTTTGATGTAATAGTTGGCATGGACTGGCTGAAGAAGGTGAAAGCAGAGATCGTATGTTATAAAAATGCAATTCGCATTGTACGAGAAAAAGGAAAACCCTTAATGGTGTACGGAGAAAAGGGCAACACGAAGCTACATCTTATTAGTAATTTGAAGGCACAAAAACTAATAAGAAAAGGTTGCTATGCTATTCTAGCACACGTCGAGAAAGTACAAACTGAAGAAAAGAGCATCAATGATGTTCCCGTCGCAAAAGAATTTCCCGATGTATTTCCGAAAGAATTACCGGGACTACCTCCACATCGATCTGTTGAATTTCAAATAGATCTTGTACCAGGAGCTGCACCACTAGCTTGTGCTCCTTATAGACTCGCACCCAGCGAGATGAAAGAACTGCAAAGCCAGCTGCAAGAACTATTAGAACGTGGTTTCATTCGACCAAGCACATCACCATGGGGAGCTCCTGTTTTGTTTGTCAAGAAGAAGGATGGTACATTTAGGTTGTGTATTGACTACAGAGAGTTGAACAAACTTACCATCAAAAACCGTTATCCACTGCCGAGAATTGACGACTTATTTGATCAACTACAAGGCTCGTCGGTTTATTCGAAGATCGATTTACGTTCTGGGTATCATCAAATGCGAGTAAAGGAGGATGATATTCCAAAAACTGCTTTTAGGATGCGTTATGGTCATTACGAGTTTATGGTTATGCCGTTTGGATTGACTAACGCACCGGCTGTGTTCATGGACCTTATGAACCGAGTGTGTAGGCCATATCTTGACAAGTTTGTCATTGTTTTCATCGATGACATACTTATTTACTCAAAGAATGATCAAGAGCACGAAGAACATTTGAAAAAAGTGCTAGAAGTATCGAGGAAAGAAAAACTGTACGCTAAGTTTTCAAAGTGTGCATTTTGGTTGGAAGAAGTTCAATTCCTCGGTCACATAGTGAACAAAGAAGGTATCCAGGTGGACCCGGCAAAGATCGAAACCATTGAAAAGTTGTAAACCCCAAAAACTCTGAAGCATATACGTCAATTTTTAGGATTGGCTGGTTACTACAGAAGATTCATCCAAGATTTCTCCAAAATAGCAAAACCCTTGACTGCATTAACGCATAAAGGGAAGAAATTTGAATGGAAGGATGAACAAGAGAAGGCGTTTCAATTATTGAAGAAAAAGCTAACTACGGCACATATATTGTCATTGCCTGAAGGGAATGATGATTTTATGATTTATTGTGATGCATCAAAGCAAGGTCTCGGTTGTGTATTAATGCAACGGACGAAGGTGATTGCTTATGCGTCTAGACAATTGAAGATTCACGAGCAAAATTATACGACGCATGATTTGGAATTAGGCGCGGTTGTTTTTGCATTTAAGACTTGGAGGCACTACTTATATGGGGTCAAAAGAATTATATATACCGACCACAAAAGTCTTCAACACATATTTAATCAGAAACAACTGAATATGAAGCAGCGTAGGTGAATTGAATTGTTGAATGATTACGACTTTGAGATTCGTTACCACCCGGGGAAGGCAAATGTGGTAGCCGACGCCTTGAGCAGAAAGGACAGAGAACTCATTCGAGTAAAATCTATGAATATAATAATTCACACTAACCTTACTACTCAAATAAAGGAGACGCAACAAGGAGTTTTAAAAGAGGGAAATTTAAAGGATGAAATACCCAAAGGATCGGAGAAGCATCTTAATATTCGGGAAGACGGAACCGGTATAGGGCTGAAAGGATTTGGGTACCAAAATTTGGAGATATGAGAGAAATGGTACTTAGAGAAACTCATAAAACCAGATACTCAATACATCCTGGAACGGGGAAGATGTACAAGGATCTTAAGAAACATTTTTGGTGGCCAGGTATGAAAGCCAATATTGCTAAATATGTAGGAGAATGTTTGACGTGTTCTAAGGTCAAAGCTGAACATCAGAAACCATCAGGTCTACTTCAACAACCCGAAATCCCAGAATGGAAATGGGAAAACATTACCATGGATTTCATCACTAAACTGCCAAGGACTGCAAGTGGTTTTGATACTATTTGGGTAATAGTTGATCGTCTCACCAAATCAGCACACTTCCTGCCAATAAGAGAAGATGAAAATATGGAGAAGTTAGCACGACTGTATTTGAAGGAAGTCGTCTCCAGACATGGAATACCAATCTCTATTATCTCTGATAGGGATGGCAGATTTATTTCAAGATTCTGGCAGACATTACAGCAAGCATTAGGAACTCGTCTAGACATGAGTACTACCTATCATCCACAAACTGATGGGTAGAGTAAAAGGACGATACAAACGCTTGAAGATATGCTACGAGCATGTGTTATTGATTTCGGAAACAGTTGGGATCGACATCTACCGTTAGCAGAATTTTCCTACAACAACAGCTACCATTCAAGCATTGAGATGGTGCCGTTTGAAGCACTTTATGGTAGAAAGTGCAGGTCTCCAATTTGTTGGAGTGAAGTGGGGGATAGACATATTACGGGTCCGGAGATAATACAAGAAACTACCGAGAAGATCATCCAAATTCAACAACGGTTGAAAACCGCCCAAAGTCGACAAAAGAGCTACGCTGACATTAAAAAAAAAGATATAGAATTTGAAATTGGAGAGATGGTCATGCTTAAAGTTGCACCTTGGAAAGGCGTTGTTCGATTTGGTAAACGAGGGAAATTAAATCCAAGGTATATCGGACCATTCAAGATTATTGATCGTGTCGGACCAGTAGCTTAACGACTTGAGTTACCTCAACAACTCGCGGCTGTACATAACACTTTCCACGTCTCGAATTTGAAGAAATGTTTTACTAAAGAAGATCTCACTATTCCGTTAGATGAAATCCAAATCAACGAAAAACTTCAATTCATCGAAGAACCCATCGAAATAATGGATCGTGAGGTTAAAAGACTTAAGAAAAACAAGATACCAATTGTTAAGGTTCGATGGAATGCTCGCAGAGGACCGAGTTCACCTAGGAAAGAGAAGATCAGATGAAGAAGAAATACCTGCATTTATTTCCAGAAGATACGTCAACACCTCCAACTGCTTAAAATTTCGGGACGAAATTTATTTAACTGGTAGGTACTGTAGTGACCTGAACTTTTCCATGTTTATATATATATTAAATGAAATTGTTATTTACATAATTAAGTGTTTCCAACATGTTAAGTAATCAAACTTGTTAAGACTTGATTAACTGAAATAGGTTTCATGTAGACAATTGACCACCCAAGTTGACCGGTGATTCACGAACGTTAAAACATGTAAAAATTATATGATGACATATATATGGTTATATATATATATATATATATATATATAGTTAACATGATATTATGATAAGTAAACATATCATTAAGTATATTAATAATGAACTACATATGTAAAAACAAGACTACTAACTTAATGATTTTGAAACGAGACATATATGTAACGATTATCGTTATAACGACATTTAATGTATATATATCATATTAAGAGATATTCGTACATCATAATATCATGATAATATAATAATTTAAAATTTCATTTGATATTATAAACATTGGGTTAACAACATTTAACAAGATCGTTAACCTAAAGGTTTCAAAACAACACTTACATGTAACGACTAACGATGACTTAACGACTCAGTTAAAATGTATATACATGTAGTGTTTTAATATGTATTCATACACTTTTGAAAGACTTCAAGTCACTTATCAAAATACTTCTACTTAACAAAAATGCTTACAATTACATCCTCGTTCAGTTTCATCAACAATTCTACTCGTATGCACCCGTATTCGTACTCGTACAATACACAGCTTTTAGATGTATTACCTATTGGTATATACACTCCAATGATCATCTCTTAGCAGCTCATGTGAGTCATCTAACACATGTGAGAACCATCATTTGGCAACTAGCATGAAATATCTCATAAAATTACAAAAATATGAGTAATCATTCATGACTTATTTACATGAAAACAAAATTACATATCCTTTATATCTAATCCATACACCAACGACCAAAAACACCAACAAACACTTTCATTCTTCAATTTTCTTCATCTAATTGATCTCTATCAAGTTCTATCTTCAAGTTCTAAGTGTTCTTCATAAATTCTACAAGTTGTAGTTTCATAAAATCAAGAATACTTCCAAGTTTGCTAGCTTACTTCCAATCTTGTAGAGTGATCATCCAACCTCAAGAAATCTTTCTTATTTACAGTAAGATATCTTTCTAATACAAGGTAATACTCATATTCAAACTTTGATTCAATTTCTATAACTATAACAATCTTATTTCGAGTGAAAATCTTACTTAAACTGTTTTCGTGTCATGATTCTGCTTCAAGAACTTTCAAGCCATCCAAGGATCCTTTGAATCTACATCCATTTTTCTCATTTCCAATAGCTTTATCCAAAAAACTTGAGGTAGTAATGATGTTCATAACATCATTCGATTCATACATATAAAGCTATCTTATTCGAAGGTTTAAACTTGTAATCACTAGAACATAGTTTAGTTAATTCTAAACTTGTTCGCAAACAAAAGTTAATCCTTATAACTTGACTTTTAAAATCAACTAAACACATGTTCTATATCTATATGATATGCTAACTTAATGATTTAAAACCTGGAAACACGAAAAACACCATAAAACCGGATTTACGCCGTCGTAGTAACACCGCGGGCTGTTTTGGGTTAGTTAGTTAAAAACTATGATAAACTTTGATTTAAAAGTTGTTCTTCTGGAAAAAAGATTTTTCTTATGAACATGAAACTATATCCAAAAATCATGGTTAAACTCAAAGTGGAAGTATGTTTTTCAAAATGGTCATCAAGACGTCGTTCTTTCGACTGAAATGACTACCTCTTATAAAAATGACTTGTAACTTATATTTACGACTATAAACCTATACTTTTTCTATTTAGATTTATAAAATAGAGTTCAATATGAAACCATATCAATTGGATTCACTCAAAACGGATTTAAAACGAAGAAGTTATGGGTAAAACAAGATTGGATAATTTTTCTTGTTGTAGCTACGTGAAAGTTGGTAACAAATCTATATTAATCATATCCTAGCTAACTTATATTGTATTATACATGTATTCTAATATATTATGTAATCTTGGGATACCATAGACACGTATGCAAATGTTTTGACATATCATATAGACCCATGTGTATATATTATTTGGAACAACCATAGATACTCTATATGCAGTAATGTGGGAGTTAGCTATACAGGGTTGAGGTTGATTCCAAAAATATATATTCTTTGAGTTGTGATCTAGCCTGAGACGTGTATACACTGGGTCGTGGATTGATTCAAGATAATATATATCAATTTTTTCTGTACATCTAACTTTGGACAACTAGTTGTAGGTTACTAACGAGGACAGCTGACTTAATGAACTTAAAACATCAAAATGTATTAAAAGTGTTGTAAATATATTTTGAACATACTTTGATATATATGTACATATTTGTTATAGGTTCGTGAATCGACCAGTGGCCAAGTCTTACTTCCCGACGAAGTAAAAATCTGTGAAAGTGAGTTATAGTCCCACTTTTAAAATCTAATATTTTTGGGATGAGAATACATGCAGGTTTTATAAATGATTTACAAAATAGACACAAGTACGTGAAACTACATTCTATGGTTGAATTATCGAAATCGAATATGCTCCTTTTTAGTAAGTCTGGTAATCTAAGTATTAGGGAACAGACACCCTAATTAACGCGAATCCTAAAGATAGATCTATTGGGCCTAATAAACCCCATCCAGAGTACCGGATGCTTAGTACTTCGAAATTTATATCATATCCGAAGGGTGTCCCGGAATGATGGGGATATTCTTATATATGCATCTTGTTAATGTCGGTTACCAGGTGTTCACCATATGAATGATTTTTATCTCTATGTATGGGATGTATATTGAAATATGAAATCTTGTGGTCTATTGTTACGATTTGATATATATATAGGTTAAACCTATAACTCATTTATTGACGTTTAAAGCATGTTTATTCTCAGGTGAATATTAAGAGCTTCCGCTGTTGCATACTAAAATAAGAACAATATTTGGAGTCCATGTTTGTATGATATTATGTAAACACTGCATTCAAGAAACATATGTCGATGTAATATATTTCTATTGTAAACCATTATATAATGGTCGTGTGTAAACAGTGTATTTTAGATTATCATTATTTGATAATCTACGTAATGCTTTTGAAACCTTTATTGATAAAATTATCAATAAAGGTTATGGTTGTTTTAAAAATGAATGCAGTCTTTGAAAAACGTCCCATATAGAGGTCAAAACCTCGCAACGAAATCAATTAATATGGAACGTTTATAATCAATATGAACGGGACATTTCAGTTTATAACCTAATTCATGTAGAAAATTTCATCTAAAACGGCCTCAATTTCAAAATCAATTTTCATGTTCTTCTTTAAATTTTTTCGGTAAACAGCGACTGTGAATTCTTTTTATTTGGTTGCTATCAAATTGGAAATCACTGAGGGCCGTTATATTCTAATTAACATACTTGAACCCAACAATATATGGTACATATATAATCACTGAGGTCACGGTCGATTTGATTTTGGGGAAGAAAGGGTGCAAACAGAAAATGGTATATATTATTTTGGGTTGTGAATTAGAGTAGAAAAACAGAAGTAGCATGATGGTATGAGTGTTTCGGATTAAGCGTGAGGTCAGGGGTTCGAGTCCGGTTGGATGCACTTATTTTTAGAAACCATTTTCAAAGGTAGTTTTTCTTACTTTTAAAAATTTATTATTATTATTATTATTATTATTATTATTATTATTATTATTATTATTATTATTATTATTATTATTATTATTATTATTATTATTATTATTATTATTATTATTATTGTTATTATTATTTTTATTATTAATTATTGGTATTATTACTATGTATTATAGTTATTATTATTATTAGTGTTACTAATAAGTATTAGTTACCTTTTATTATTATTATAATTATAAATACAATTATAATTACTATTATCATTAAGATTATGATTATTATTATCATTATTAGTATGAAAATAATATAATTCCCATTAATATTAGTATTAGGATCATTTTATGATTATTAGTATTAGTATTAATATTAGTGGTTTTTATTAACATTATCATTATTATTTTCATTAATATTTGTATTAATATCATTGTTATAGTTATTAAGATTTTTATGATTATTATTAACATAAGTATCATTATTAACAAAATCATTATTATTATTAACATTTTCATTATTAATAAAGTTATTATTATTATCACTAGTAAAACTTTAATATCAAAACTATCATTTTAACAAATAAATAATTTGTACATAAAAACACACTTATTATATATACTATAAATATATTGATATTCCATATAACTATATGAAAAACATATTATCATTATATATATATGACTACATATAACAAAATTATGTATTTTTAATATAACACTAAATATATATAGATACCGATATAACTACAATAATCATTTTAGATATATATATATATATATATATATATATATATATATATATATATATATATATATATATATATACACAAAATAAACATATATAACACATAATTTAAGATATAATAAAAATATATGATTCTAAACAAAATTTAGTATGAATATTATAACTACAATTACATAAAAAACACATACATTAATAAATGAAATTATGTGATTTCCAGTATACGTTTTAATATATAAATGAATGATATAGGTTCGTGAATCCGAGGCCAACCCTGCCTTGTTCCGTATCGTCGTATGAATATTTTTACTACAAAATATTGTAGAGTGAGTTTCATTTGCTCCCTTTTTAAATGCTTTTGCAATATATATTTTTGGAACTGAGAATACATGCGCTGCTTTATAAATGTTTGACGAAATAGACACAAGTACTTAAAACTACATTCTATGGCTGGATTATTTTAAACCGAATATGCCCCTTTTTAGTCTGGTAATCTAAGAATTAGGGAACAGACACCCTAATTGACGTGAATCCTAAAGATAGATCTATTGGGCCCAACAAGCCCCATCCAAAGTACCGGATGCTTTAGTACTTCGAATTTATCATGTCCTAAGGGAGTCCCGGAATGATGGGGATATTCTATATGCATCTTGTTAAGGTCGGTTACCAGGTGTTCACCATATAAATGAATTTTTATCTCTATGAAGTTTTCGAAATGCCTAATATGAGATTAAGTTTATGAGAAATTGAAATATGAAATCTTGTGGTCTATTAAAATTATGGAAATAATTGATTACGATAAACTAATGAACTCACCAACCTTTTGGTTGACACTTTAAAGCATGTTTATTCTCAGGTATGAAAGAAATCTTCTGCTGTGCATTTGCTCATTCTAGAGTTATTACTTGGAGTCATTCATGACATATTTCAAAAGACGTTGCATTCGAGTCATTGAGTTCATCAAGATTATTACTAAGTCAATTATAGTTGGATATAGTATGAAATGGTATGCATGCCGTTAACTTTCGATGTAAAGAAAGATTATCTTTTAAAAACAAATGCAATGTTTGTAAAATGTATCATATATAGGTCAAGTACCTCACGATGTAACCAAATGTAATGTATTCGTCCAGATGGATTAGGACGGGGCACTACAGTTGGTATCAGAGTTGGTTTAAGCTGTGTCGTCGGCTTAATCGTAGAGGGGATTCTCACAGTGTTACCAGTGACGAAGCATTGGCTCTTACCCCTCGCGGTCCGAATATGGTTGGCTTTGCCGAGAGGCATGGCCGTAAAATCAGTGTCTGAGGTACGCTCAGTGGTCACCAGGCGGTTAGCTGGGAAGACACTGAGTGGGATGCGTCCCCACTAACTACAGTTGGTATCAGAGCGGTGGTCAGGTCTTGCATTATTGTGTCTAACTGATAGTTGTTTAGATGCATTAGTGGGTCTGGACTTCGACCGTGTCTGCATGTCAAAATTTTTGCTTATCATTTAGTGTCGAAAATTATTTTCTTATCATCCTTAAAGTCTAGACACGTCTTACTGCCTCTATTGCATAGATTGTGTATAGATAAATTCATATCTTAGCGTATCTATTATTGTTACCTTTGCCTGACAGCTTCCGTAGATTCCTCCGTAACTTATGAGATTTTAGTATTATATATGCATATGTAAATTATGTATTGCAGGGTACTAATCTACATCCTATAATCTATTTCTTATCAAAAATCCTTCACCTGATCATACGAGATGAATCCCTCAACCAGTTCGAATTCCTCGGATTCCGACAGCTATTTCGATATGGAGTTTCACCTAAGCTCCGAAAGCAGTGTCACCAGAATGAATCAACCAATTCATCTGATGGGTTCATAGCCTACTTAATCATTGAAGACAAAAAGAAGGTGATCCTTTCCATCAACTAAATTCACCTCTTGGCGGTGAACCTGAAGCACTTACCGGCGAACCTGTTCGAGACACTATTTTCTCACTCATTTCCCGAATATCTCGCCACGATTATATTCTATCTAAAATTGTAAACCTTATTCATCCGCTCGTTCCGACCGACAGTCATCTTGGAGTAATGGAAGAAGTCAACGAGCTTCGCACTCGATTAATAAATTTGGAGAATATGGTGCAAAATTTACCAGCTTCAGCAACATCATTTGCACCAACAGTACCATCAATAAACAGCACCAGTACCATCAACAATCCATGCCTCAACATCTTATTCTGTACCTCGAGTATAATCATCGTTCTACGTATCGTTCTACATCAATTATCTTCGTCCTTCATGGCGATTATGTAATCTCTAATGTTTTAGAGATTATATATTCTCGTTCTAACGGTAAATCAAATGAGTCTAATACCATATTGACTCATTAAATCCATGATTACATCTGAAGAAAATATATATGTATATATATTTTCATAAAGATTGTAATTAAAAATTCTTTCGTACAAACTGTTAATGGTGAAAATATTTTAACGGGTAGGTAATACCCGAGGAATATTTAGACTTCACATTAATAAGTTACACTGTACATTCTTCGAATCAGATTCAACAGTCATTTACTATCCTACTTACATCCACAGATACATGTATTCGTTCACCGCAGAATAACCATTTTCATTCAATTTCATATTTGGATTTTAACCTATCAGAATCCAACAAGTGGCATAATGAAGAAGACATTTGACATAATAAAATTTGTTAGAAACAAACAAATTAACTATTAGAAATTCTGTTAAGAATCCACACTAACTGTTCCTAGCTAACTGTTAATTCCTTAGTACATTTATTTATCGCAATTTAATTATCGCAATTTTAATTCTCACAATTTTATTTATCGTCATTTAATTTCTGTTATTTATTTTACGCACTTTAAATATCGGGACACGTATACAAGGTTTTGACATATCATATCGACGCATCTATATATATTATTTGGAATAACCATAGACAGTCTATATGCAGTAATGCTTAAGTTAGCTATACAGGGTTGAGGTTGATTCTAAAATAATATATATACTTTGAGTTGTGATCGAGTCTGAGACATGTATATAATGGATCACGAAACGTATTAATTAATTCGAATATTATATATTAAACTATATATGAATTATTGAATTACTAACTGTGGACTGTTAACCATGGACTACCAACATTGGACAATTAAAATGAATTAAAATATTGATTATAACATATGAAACTAAATATTTCATCAAGTTTGCCACTTGATTTCATCTTAAACCTCGTTTGTATCTTGACGATTACAATCTGCGTTCAAACCTTTCATGATTCTTGAAAACACCTCAATCGAGAGGATGATTCAACCACACGATATCTACGAGAAGAAAGATTTATGCATATAGTTATGCACCTGAAAACACTCAGAACCGGAATAAACGTTTAACACATATCTGTGCTAGCTCCTTTGGCGTTGTTACTACCGAAAATAACTTTACAGTCCCTATTCAAATTAGCCAATTTTGTCACAGCTCCAGCAAATCAACTTCAATTTTCATTTGGATTAGCCTAATTATAACCTTGATATATAAGTTACCTTTCGTCATCGTTACCGGAGAATCCTTTATATTCCACCACATTAGCAGTAAACTTACCAGCAATTCCATTAATCTTTGACGTAAACCTCTCAGAAAAATCACTATATTTAATCATCGGAACCCTATCATATACTCATCCGCATCTTGTAACGAGAACTGCCATACCAACTACCGGGAATCAGCAGTCAGTATTTTGAATCTCACAGCGTTTCTACATCAACAGTCATATGTATACATATAATCTTTATCTCCTAGAATTATGATCTTCAATTCTGAAATTCTGAAAAGCACCCAGTCTACGAACCAGTACTCTGAAAGTTTGAGAAAGCTGAATGAAGCAGCAGAAATTGTAGACAACAGTAAACAACCTTAACCGTCGAAAGTTTGATGATAAAGAATAGTATGTTGGCAAAGCTCAGAAAAGTTGGAACTGGAAAACGGATTGAGCAAACTATGAAGGAGGCCGTGGATAAATCACAAAGATTAAACCTATCTTCAAAGAATCCAAATGATTCAGTATCTGCTGAAATCATTAATGAATACCTTGCTCCTGACTCTAAACCTTTACGAACAAATCTTCTTCATCATCCTTCGATATTAAAAATTCTAAGATACCATCGTATCTTTCATTATAAATATCCTCGATATTTCTGAAGATATTTTCATAACTATTCTTATCTGAAATCAATTATCTCTTCGCGATATCAGTGTTACATCATAAAGGAAACTAATTTAGTTTCTAATTTCTGAAAAATTTGAATTTAAAATATGAATGTTTTGAAGTAGTGTGGGGAACTGAAGCATGAGTTAGTATAATATAATGACACTTGATCAACGTGATTATATTACAGTAAGTCATGCTGAGTTTCTAATGGAACATGATGATTCACAGATCATAACGTCATCATGTGCCATGTTACATAACTCTTTCATTCTACTTAACTACTGAACATATCAAGAAAGTATATTCTTGATAGTTCTATTCTCATTAATTCTGATAATTTGATAAATTAAATCGTGCTATTACGTTCTTTCTTGTTTAGAACATTAAGTTCATTCGAAACTCCATACTTACAAATTCTGGATCATTACTCGCTTTACTAGAGGTCGAGAAGAGAATAAAAAGGCAAAGAGCTCCAAAATATAAGAGAAAGTATAAAGCCCAATAACAACACCGAGGCTACAAACCGTGGATATTAATACGAATAGCAATATAAAGACACGATATAATTAAGAATAGTATCACCCAAGGTAATAGTAGAAGTAAATAGATTTTTCTGGTGGAAGATTGAAAAGAAGGATGACAGAAATGATAATTAGAAAAATATCAAGGATTAGAACGGGATTAAGCATTTTCAAAATCTTTTGGATGTATGAACTAAGAAAGAAAGTATAGAAATAGTGAGAATAATGGAACGGAAGATCTTAATTTATAATGGAAATATTAGACAGAGTAATTGAGGCAGATCACCGTATTTAATTATAGAGATCTTAATTTCCTTAGTTACCGAATAATCATGTCTTGTAGATTTCGAAGATTTTTTTTAAAATCCCTTGAACTCCGAAAATCAACCCCATCTACGTCAAAAGTTATGACGAAACTTTATTTCCTCATTTCACCCTTCGGTGATAGCTTCATTCGTACTCTTTGAATAATCGAATTATTTTATCCTTATTACTCAGTGGTGATAAAGCTCTAAATTCCAACTCCTATGATTCATGAAAACATATTTATTGTTAGCAATGACCATCCCAATCAAATTTCGGGACGAAATTTCTTTAACGGGTAGGTACTGTGACGACCCGAAAATTTCCAACCAAATTTAAACTTAATCTCATTATGATTCGACACGATAAGCAAAGTCCGTATTGTTGAAATCTCAAAAACTTTGAACGGTGTTTATATAATCGTTTACCCTTTTGACTGTGCCCAATGATTCACGAACAATTGTGTGTGTGTGTGTGTATATATATATATATATATATATATATATATATATATATATATATATATATATATATATATATATATATATATATAAGTGTAAATATAAATATAAATATAAGTGTATATATAATATTTAAATTAATAAAGTACACTTTAATCATTTGAATTAAAAATATAAAATAATATATATAGAATTAGCAAGTTGTTATTAAAAATGAATATATATATATATATATATATATATATATATATATATATATATATATATATATATATATATATATATATATATATATATATATATATATATATATATGAATTCTATATATTAATGTTGGAATATTAAATATTCAATAGATGTATTCATATAATATATATGATATAATTATTAATAAATGTAATTGCAAGTTGTATTATTAATATATATATTTAATATTTATAACTATAAGATAAAATATAGTTATTATAATAATATTATTATTACTATCAAAGACTAGTGTTATTTACATATATAATCTATAGATACGAATTTGATATACATAAATTGAAATAGTATTATTATTATTAGTATTATAGTTATTGTTAGTATAATTAAGAATTATAAATATTATGATTATTAATATTGTTATCATTGTTAATATCACTATTATATTATAATGAATAGAATTTTTTTTAAAGATTATTATTTTTATATTTACCTTTATCATTAAAATCATTATTACTATTATAAATATTTTTAGAAAATAATACAATTTATTATGTTGTATCATTAATAATATTATTATCATTCTTATTAATGATTATTATTAAATTTATCATCATTTTTGGTTATTATTAATATCTTCATATTATTATCATTATTTCTAAATTTATTATTATAAATATCTTATTAATAATAATTAATATAATTATTATTAATATTATTACTAAAGTATTTATTAATTATTATTAATTTTGGATATAAAAGAAAAAAAAGTACCTATCTGTTTCCAATCCACGTCCAACTGTGTATGAGGTTTTGTAATTTTTGAATTTTGCTACAAATCATTGTCATCAATCATACGTTCAGCTGTAAATCACAATCAACACTTTATTTATTTTTATTTTTTTTATTTTCTTTTCTTTATATTTTTGTTTCTGTCGAATTATGGGCTGTAATCTGTTAGATGTCGTTTTCGCAAATCATTTAGGATCAAGTCGTTACTGCAACACTCCCTCAAGCACCTTATATCCATATTACACTGCAATTTGAATTAAAAACAAAAGAATGGAACGAAACCCAATGATATTCCTCTGTTCTTACTTCAATTTTCCAAAAACCCCGAATTCGAAACACTTTTAAAAATCTATGAATGCAGTTAGGTTAGAAATCATCTAAGTAAAGTATCTGGAAAGTTTCAATCTTCAATTTTCCATATTGAGTTCGAATTAGAAGGTCAAACTTTTATTTTCAAAAGTCGACCGATTTGTTCTTGGTGAAATTCGGATTCATTTTAAAGTTTCAGATTCAATTGATAATTACTAAAGTTTTTATGAGTGGTTTATAACCTAATTCATGTAGAAAATTTCATCTAAAAAGGCCTCAGTTTCAAAATCAATTTTCATCTTCTTCTTTAATTTTTTTCGGTAAACAGCGACTGTGAATTCTTTTTATTTGGTTGCTATCAAATTGGAAATCACTGAGGGCCGTTATATTCTAATTAACATACTTGAACCCAACAATATATGGTACGTATATAATCACTGAGGTCACGGTCGATTTGATTTTGGGGAAGAAAGGGTGCAAACAGAAAATGGTATATATTATTTTGGGTTGTGAATTAGAGTAGAAAAACAGAAGTGGCACGATGGTTATGAGTGTTTCGGATTAAGCGTGAGGTCATGGGTTCGAGTCCGGTTGGATGCACTTCTTTTTAGAAACCATTTTCAAAGGTAGTTTTTCTTTCTTTTAAAAATTTATTATTATTATTATTATTATTATTTTTATTATTATTATTATTATTATTATTATTATTATTATTATTATTATTATTATTATTATTATTATTATTATTATTATTATTATTATTATTATTTTTATTTTTATTTTTATTTTTATTATTATTATTATTATTATTATTATTATTATTATTATTATTATTATTATTATTATTATTATTATTGTTATTATTATTGTTATTATTAATTATTGGTATTATTACTAAGTATTATAGTTATTATTATTATTAGTGTTACTAATAAGTATTAGTTACATTTTATTATTATCATAATTATAAATACAATTATAATTACTATTATCATTAAGATTTTGATTATTATTATCTTTATTAGTATGAAAATAATATAATATAATTCCCATTAATATTAGTATTAGGATCATTTTATGATTATTAGTATTAGTATTAATATAAGTGGTTTTTATTAACATTATCATTATTATTTTCATTAATATTTGTATTAATATCATTGTTATAGTTATTAAGATTTTTATGATTATTATTAACATAAGTATCATTATTAACAAAATCATTATTATTATTAATATTTTCATTATTAATAAAGTTATTATTATTATCACTAGTATTAATATAAGTGGTTTTTATTAACATTATCATTATTATTTTCATTAATATTTGTATTAATTACATTGTTATAGTTATTAAGATTTTTATGATTATTATTAACATAAGTATCATTATTAACAAAATCATTATTATTATTATTAATATTTTCATTATTAATAAAGTTATTATTATTATCACTAGTAAAACTTTAATATCAAAACTATCATTTTAACAAATAAATAATTTGTACATAAAAACACATTTATTATATATACTATAAATATATTGATATTCCATATAACTATATGAAAAACATATTATCATTATATATATATATATGACTACATATAACAAAATTATGTATTTTTAATATAATACTAAATATATATAGATACTGATATAACTACAATAATCATTTTAGATATATATATATACAAAATAAATACAAAATAAACATATATAACACATAATTTAAGATATAATAAAAATATATGATTCTAAACGAAATTTAGTATGAATATTATAACTACAATTACATAAAAAAACATACATTAATAAATGAAATTAGGTGATTTCCAGTATACATTTTAATATATAAATGAATGATATAGGTTCTTGAATCCGAGGCCAACCCTGCATTGTTCCGTATCGTCGTATGAATATTTTTACTACAAAATATTGTAGAGTGAGTTTCATTTGCTCCCTTTTTAAATGCTTTTGCAATATATATTTTTGGGACTGAGAATACATGTGCTGCTTTATATATGTTTGACAAAATAGACACAAGTACTTAAAACTACATTCTATGGCTGGATTATTAAACCGAATATGCCCCTTTTTAGTCTGGTAATCTAAGAATTAGGGAACAGACACCCTAATTGACGCGAATCCTAAAGATAGATCTATTTGGCCCAACAAGCCCCATCCAGAGTACCGGATTCTTTAGTACTTCGAATTTATCATGTCCGAAGGGAGTCCCGGAATGATGGGGATATTCTATATGCATCTTGTTAAGGTCGGTTACCAGGTGTTCACCATATGAATGAATTTTTATCTCTATGCAGTTTGCGAAATGCCTGATATGAGATTAAGTTTATGAGAAATTGAAATATGAAATCTTGTGGTCTATTAAAATTATGGAAATGATTGATTACAATAAACTAATGAACTCACCAACCTTTTGGTTGACACTTTAAAGCATGTTTATTCTCAGGTATGAAAGAAATCTTCCGCTGTGCATTTGCTCATTCTAGAGTTATTACTTGGAGTCATTCATGACATATTTCAAAAGACGTTGCATTCGAGTCATTGAGTTCATCAAGATTATTACTAAGTCAATTATAGTTGGATATAGTATGAAATGGTATGCATGCCGTCAAATTTCGATATAAAGAAAGATTATCTATTAAAAACGAATGCAATGTTTGTAAAATGCATCATATAGAGGTCAAGTACCTCACAATGTAACCAAATGTAATGTATTCGTCCAGATGGATTAGGACGGGGCACTACACAGTTGGTCCATGGTGACATTGGTGAAGGATCCCTGCTGCTTGTTTCTCATCTACGCACCTCTTGATTATCTGATCAGGGTAAATTCTAAACAGGTAAGGGTCTTCCCAGTAGTAGTACTTGGCATCCCTGAAGAACTTCCTTCTTCGGAAGGTACTCATTCCTTTCTGTACTACTCCGGCAACTAGGTAGATGGCCATATCGGCATACCAAGGAGTGTCAGTAAATTGTGATCCTATGTGAGTTTGTCCTAAACTCATAAGCTGTTCTTCTGGAAATTTGTCTCTAATATCTTGTTCAGCAAGTTGTTCCATCGCTAGGTTCTCCAAAAGAATAAGATGATCTGCTGCGACGTTCTTTGCTCCTTTCTTATCTTTAATTTCAATATCAAATTCTTGTAGGAGTAAGATCCATCGTAGGAGTCTTGGTTTCGCGTCTTGCTTAGTGAATAGATATTTGAGGGCTGAGTGATCTGTGTAAACCGTAGTTTTGGACAGGATGAGATAGGAAAGGAATTGTCGAAGGCGAATACTACGGCTAGCAGCTCCTTTTCCGTGGTAGTGTAATTCTCTTGAGCTCCGGTTAAGGTTTTGTTTGTGTAATAGATTGGATGAAAGTGCTTATCTACCCGTTGTCCAAGCACAGATCCAACTGCGAAGTCACTCGCATCACACATGATTTCAAAGGGTAGACTCCAATCAGGAGCAATAATGATAGGTGCATGTGTTAGCTGTTCCTTCAGATAGTTGAATGCTTTTCGACATTCTTCATCGAAGATAAACGGGACTTCCTTTCCTAGGAGATGAGTGAGAGGTCGTGTGACCTTTGAAAAATCCTTAATGAAGCGTCGGTAAAGACCGACGTGTCCTAGAAAACTCCTTACCGCTCTTACTGTGGTAGGTTCTGGAAGCTTAGTAATCGTCTCAATCTTAGCCTTATCAACTTCTATTCCTGCTTTTGAAATCTTATGTCCTAAAACTATCCCTTCTTTTACCATGAAGTGACATTTTTTCCAATTCAGAACTAAATTTGACTCTTCACACCGGGTGAGCATCTTGTCAAGGTTAGAAAGGCACAAATCAAAGGTACTACCAAAAACTGAGAAGTCGTCCATGAAGACTTCCATACAACGTTCAATCATGTCATGGAATATTGCTACCATGCATCGCTGGAATGTAGCTGGTGCATTGCATAGCCCAAAGGGCATGCGTCGATAGGCAAATGTTCCATAAGGACAGGTAAAGGTTGTTTTCTCTTGGTCCTTTGGATCGAGGGGAATTTGAAAGTATCCGGAAAAACCGTCAAGGAAACAGTAGAATTCATTTCCTGATAGACGTTCCAACATTTGATCGATGAAAGGTAATGGAAAATGATCTTTTCGGGTTGCATCATTTAGTTTACAATAGTCTATGCAAACCCTCCAACCGGTGACTTCCCGATTTGGAATAAGTTCATTATTCTCATTTTGAATTACGGTTGTCCCTCCCTTTTTGGGTACCACTTGAACAGGACTAACCCATGGTGAATCAGAAATAGGATAGATCAGATCGGCATCCAGAAGTTTGGTTACTTCTTTCTTGACGACTTCTTGAATCATAGGATTGACCCTTATTTGCCTCTTAAGTCTTAACTGATGGTTTGAAATCGTCTTCCATAAAGATCTTATGAGTGCAATAATTGGGGTTGATTCCTTTTATGTCGGAAATCTTCCAAGCAATTGCCTTCTTATGTGATTTCAAAACTTAAATCAATTTTGCCTTCTCTTGTGGTGTGAGGTCTTTCGAGATGATTACAGGGAGTTGCGACTCTTCTTCTAAGAATGCATACTCCAGATTGTCGGGTAACTTCTTCAACTCCAATTCTGGAGGCTCCTCGATAGATGGCTTCATTCTTGCTATTTCCGCTCTATCTAACGAGTAATATCTATCTTGGAATTCTGATTCTTCATCATTAGTAGCGGTCACTGATGCTATCTGTTCTTCATTTCTGGAAATCGTCCTTCTTAATGCTTCCTCTTTAGAAACGTCTTCTTTAGTTTCGAAGATTGGTTCGGGAAACTCCTCACAGTCCTCTTTTGACTGGGGTACCCGATATACCGGAATGAAATCTGTTTCTTCATTCGGTCTTCTCCTTAGTAGAAGTAAAGAAATGCCTTGTCCTAGCAGTGCTATTTGAATAGTCTTTCCAAGAAAGTTACTTTCGGAGAGGGGAGATATGTCTTGACCAAGGTTTATGGCTGAATGGTTGTCGAGATTTCCTTTAGGAGGTGTAAAGAACAGATCCTTAGAAATTTGATCTTGACTACATATAGCCATAGTCTCTTCCAGGTATTCATTGACGAGTTCTTGAAATGAATCAGAGAGATTGATATCTTCTTCTCGGGGGTGGCTTATGAGTCGATCGACATTAAATGTGACTTCCTCACTTCCAACTCTTAGTTTCAATGATTTGTCGTAAACATCGATTACGGCCTTGGCAGTATTTAGGAATGGTCTGCCAAGTATGAGTGGGACCTTCGTGTCTTCCTCAATATCCATAATGACGAAATCGACGGAAAATGCGAACTTATCCACTCTGACTAGGACATCTTCAGCTATTCCCCGAGGAATCTTAACTGATCTGTCCGCAAGTTGGATAGTCATTCTGGTGGGCCTTAAGTCATTTAATCCTAGCTTTTTGAATAACGAATAGGGCATTAGGTTTACACTAGCTCCTAAGTCTGCTAACGCATTGCTAATTTGGACATCTTGCAGGTAGCAAGGTACCGTAAATCTTCCTGTATCTCCTAACTTAGGGGGATTTCCATGTTGTAACACTAATGAGCATTCTTCACTTAAGGGCAAGCTAACTATCTCTCTTAATCTCTCTTTGTTTGAAAGCAATTCTTTAAAAAATTTAGCGCAGTTTGGCATTTCTACTAAAGCATCTACTAGTCACACATTCAAATGTAAATTCTTAATAATATCCCAATACTTAGCGAATTGCGCTTCTTGTTTTTCCTTCCTAAGCCTACCTGGGAAAGGTATGCGGGCGCGCGGAATAATTTCCGGGGCCTTAGGAGAGATAGGTTCCGGTGGATTGACAACTGGGTCAATTGGCACAGGTTCCTTATCAGAAAAATTTTGTATGGGTATATTAACAGTTGTTTCCTTCCCTCCTCTAGTAATTACTAAGGCATCAAACTCACTACTTTCTAATTCAGCTTTAGCGGTTAAACGTTTAAGTGTAAGCTGAAAATTTATGATTAACTCTTCAAAAGTGTTTATCAAGGTATCAAATTTATTCTTGCATTCTATGACTTGAAGGTTTATTGTGTACTGCTTTTTCATAAATTCAACTAAAGCTTCTTTAGAGAGGGTAGCAGGTTTGTGCAACGGGAGGAGTATATTAAAGTCCGAGCTATTTTGCTATTTATGTGCCCATCTAGGGTAAGGATACCTTAGATTGGTTCTAGTAGCATCAGTACTTTTAGGATTTGATAAACCTTGAAGAGTGAGGGTGAGATCTTGTAACCTGGTTTTCAGCATTTGTACCGTATGAGCGAAGACGTCATCCTTCTCAGCAGCTTCATTGTTCCAATCCTCCTGCTGTGCAGCTATTGTGTCCAAGAGATCCCATGCTTCGTCTGCTATTTGTGACATGAAATTGCCATGCGAGACCATGTCTAGGAGAGACTTATCATCCTTGGTCAAACCATTGTAAAGCGTGCAGATTATGTCTGCCCGACTTAACGAGTGATTCGGACATCTTTTAAGCATCACTTTTACTCTATTCCATGCTAAACACAATGACTCGTTTTCTTTTTGAGAAAAGTTGACGATATCATTTCTTAAACAGGTTTGCAGGGAAGGTGGATAAAATTTGTTCAAAAATTTAGTGGTTAATTCTTCCCATGAGTGTATTGAATTCGGGTTAAGACCATCAAACCATGCTAAAGCATGTGAAGACAGAGAATATTGGAAAAGATGAAGTTTCAAAAGGTTTTTCTCGTTTGCTTCCTTCTTAAAAAGGGTCAACCAGACTGATAAATTTGTTTATGTGAAAGTTAGGATCGTCAATCGGTAATCCTTGAAATTTACAGATCATACTGACTAGTTTAATCATGTGTGAACTGATTTCAGGAATTCCTTCGGTTTCAAAGGTGATTGGTCCTCCTCTTTCTTCTAAGCATGACTTATGCATAGAAGCAAGGGTGTTTTGTTGTTCTATTTCTATGATTTTCTGTTTAAAAAGACTTAAAAGTAACTTTTAGAAAATATTAATTTACTAAAAGGATCGATAATAATAAAAAAAACAATTATTCTTGAAATTCGGTCGCTAACCAGATCGGATATCTTAACTGATAGGACTTCTCACAGATTACTTGTATATAGATGGCCAGGCCGACTACGGAGAGGCAGGATCCTTTTGGTTCCAATATAATTGGAGACTGTTCGAAAAATCCAACAACCAAGTCCGTGTATAATTGTCTTTCTTAGACATCACCAAACAATACTTTGTCTGTTTAAAATCTTCTCGATCAAAATATTCGTTTTCCCGGCAGCGGCGCCAGAAAACTCGTTACTACTATGATATGGCCGAAACGGACGGTTTTATTCGTGCGGTGTCGTTAGGCCGCAGGACGTCTAATTTGGTTGATCAAGGTAGCACGCAGTGGTTTTGTTTATTTATATTTTGCGGGGCCTAAATTTACTTTTACTTTCTAAGGTGTAGAAGGTGTAAGTTAACCTAGTGTCGTATTTTTTTTGCTGATTAACGAATTGAAGATCAAGTGGATAATTGTCTTTTAGTTAAATTACCTGGATAAAAGATAGTAGTTGATTTTAGCTAGAGGTCCTAAATGCAGAAAAGTAAATAAAGTGGAAGGATATCCGGAGTATGCAGATCAGGGAAATGTTGACCAAGATATCAGTATTGGGTTAGGGAAAGGTAATTATGCTTATGTTAAAACTATGCTTGGAATGATGTAGATCTGGTTGAATGAGCCAATTACACAGACCTACTTGTCTCTGAACTCTCGGAGTTCTCTTTGAGCAGTGAGAAGTATGTCACTTGGTCGTATAATTGAAAGGTAACAATACCTCAGAGGTTATCCTTAGTAAAGCACTAGGTTTGTTAGTGAGTTAAGCTCTAATCCTAACCCTCGCTATCAGTTTAGGTAACTGAATAACAACGTGCCGTGTTGATTGAACACTGATCACAAATGGAAGGAGTCCGTCGGTTTAAGTTGGCAAAACCTTAAATGAAAACTAACAATCATTCCATCATACTAATGAGATCATAACAATTCAAGCATTATACAGCATCACAGTTAATATACTGGTAGTAAAGCAGATAGAAACCTAATGAATACCTAAACAGTTGATATGACTAAGACCTAAGGCAAAAAACAAACATGCAATAGGCATGGGTCACACAGTGTAGGCACTAACTAGATCTTAACAGCTCCTAAGAGGTCTCTTCAGAACAGTCAATAGGCATACTAGGTCATTCATGTCTCAATTCCTAAGTTCCGTGTCCTAAAAGTGCATTAGATGCCTCTCGGGAACTCCGGCCATACCGAGTTCATAGAATCTTCAGATACAGTATAACCAGGGGTCTTAATCTTATGAAGTAGCTAATTTCATATAGGTGGACAAGTCCTGATCACAATCTAGGTTGGTCAATCCTTAAGATGCTAGCATACAAATCTATCAGACATCCTAGTTCAGTATTATAACAGTAATCGTACTAAATTAACATAATTACGCTAACCCAAACTTTTATCATGGCAACATACAGATTAATTAAGCTATCATGGTAATATCGGAACGCATTATTAAACATAAAAAGTAAGAACACATGTTTAATATAAAAGACAAGCGTTTCGGATAAAAACCTGAAAAGGCCGAAGAAATCTGCCCGAGATCGCAGGGACTCGCCGGGATATCCTCCGGAAAATAAAAGCTAAGCTAACTACTACTAAAAACTAACTAAAAGCTTGAAAATATGAAATGAATTACAAAATTGAGTGTGTGTTGAAATGGATGGTGAAACCCCTTTAAATAGACTTGAAATTTGCCTGCAAACGGCTGGCAGGCCGTTTGGCAACCCGTTTGGCCGGCCGTTTGGCCAGCCCGTTTGCTGAGGCAGGCCGTTTGCTTGGCCTGTTTGCTGAAGCCGTATGGCAGGCCGTTTCTGAGCCTGGCAAGCCGTTTGGCAGGCCGTTTGACAGGCCGTTTGGCAGGCCGTTTGGCTTGCCAGGTCAGCCAGATTTCTTGGATCGTAACTCGTTTTCTTGTCTTTCACCGTTTTCGCTCTAGATTCTTCGTTTTAGCTCCGTTTTACTTGATTCTTATTGTATCGCCTTTGTAATTACTTAATCTACAAAATCAACCGACAAGGCAATTATTTTTGCGATAAAGTTTGGAACTTTATGGTTTTTAGGGCTCAATATTGGGGGTAAAAACGTGACTTTTTGCCCGATATCACTGGTGCATGTATACAGTCTCAGAAAGCTGACCATGGAGAAATGCGTTCTTGACATCTAGCTGATGAATAGGCCAGTGCCGAGAGACCGCCAAACTAAGAACAGTGTGAATCGTTGCCGGTTTGACAACCGGGCTAAAAGTCTCATCACAATTAATGCCAACCTGCTGGCTGCGACCGTTGGCAACTAGTCAAGCCTTATATCTGCTCAAATTACCATCTGCATTAAACTTGTGTTTAAACAACCATATGGAGCGAACTATGTTCGTGTCCGATGGGCGAGGCACAAGTCTCCAAGTACTGTTGTTAACTAAAGCATTATATTCATTGGTCATAGCTTGTTTCCAATTATGGTCGCTAAGAGCTTTAGAGTAAGTGCGAGGAATGGGAGAAATGACAGAGGTGTGAAGATTAAGACGTTGAACGGGTTTAGTGGTGCCAAGGCGGGTACGTGTGATCATGGGATGAGTGGATTGAGAAATAGACGAAGTGGGAGCCTCAGTAGGAGGAGGTTGTGTCTCCGGGACGGGATTAGAAGGAGGAGGAGCAGTGGTGGTAGCCTCAGTAGGAGGAGGCTATGTCTCCGGGAAGGAATTAAGAGGATGAGGATGAGGAGCAGTGGTAGTAGCCTCAGTAGGAGGAGGCTGTGTCTCCAGGGGCGGATTAGGAGGAGTAGCTAGATGAAAAGATCTAGAAAAGAGATTTGGAGGAGGATCCAGGAAGTCGTAAGACGGGGGTTGAGTGGGTGTCATGGAACCGAATGGGAAAGATGTCTCATCAAAAGTGACATGACGAGATAAGATGATTTTGTTGGTGGTTAGGTCAAGACATCGATAACCCCGGTGATTAGAGGGATAACCGAGAAATATGCAGGGGGTAGAGCGAGGAGCGAGTTTATTATTGGTGTAAAGATGTGGATAGCATAGACAACCGAAGACACGAAGGGTGGTGTAGTTAGGTTTTTGTTTGTAGAGACGAGAGTGTGGGATGTCGTTATTAATGGCGGAAGATGGCAAGATATTGAGAAGGTAAGCGGCCATGTGAAGAGCTTCGGCCCAGTAAGTAGGCGGAAGGTGAGCTTGAAAAAGAAGGGTGCGAATTAGATTGTTGATTGTGCGAAGCATGCGTTTGGACTTCCCATTTTGTTGAGAAGTGTAAGGACACGAGAATCGAAATAGGATACCATTAGTTTGCAGAAGTTGGTGGAAAGCAGTGTTATCGAATTCACCGCCGTTATCACATTGGAACGCTTTTATTTCTTGTTTAAATTGAGTGCGTACAAAGGAGCGAATTGTATGAATGTATTAAGTGCATCAGATTTATTGCGCAACGGAAAAACCCATACATAATGCGAAAAATGATCGAGAAAAATAATATAGTATTTTAAACCACTTAAACTAGGAACAGGAGAGGTCCATAAGTCTGAATGGATAATATCAAAAACAGCCTTAACATTAGAACTAGAAACAAAAAAAGGAAGCCGCACGTGTTTACCAAGCTGACAGGCATGGCAAAACACGGGGGACGTAGTTTTATTACAGATAATATCTTTATTAGAAATAAGTCTTCGAAAAACATCATGCCCGGGATGTCCAAGACGTTGATGCCAAGTGGTCGGACTGGTAAGAAGAGCATGCTGAGGAGAGTGAGAGATGGGTGGTGTAACAGGATAGAGATCCCCCGAGCTATCACATCGGAGGAGGAGGTGGCGAGTTAAATAATCTTTCACAGAAAAGCCAAATTCATCAAATTCATCAAATTCAATAGAAACTTTGTTATCACGGGTGAATTGGCGTACATATATAAGATTTTTGACAATATTATGGGTAACAAGGACATTATTTAAATGGAGTGGGCGATGTATGTTAGGCAACATGCTATGACCAGTATTGATGACTGAAATTGGATTCCCGTCACCAACAGCAACAGATGGATACATGCGATAATTAAAAATAGTACTTAAATTATTAATGTTAGAGGTAAGATGAAAAGAAGCACCTGTATCCATGGTCCAATCTGCATCACTAATATTTTGCGGAGTCAACGTGTTAAAAATCTGCGGACTGGACTGCTGCATTATGGGCTGCGTATAGGGAGCCTTATGAGGCCCAAAACCAGAATAAAAAGCATGACCCTTAAGAAGTTGTTCAATTTATTTTTGTTGGGCCTGAATAATACCAATTAATTGGGCATGTACGTAAATATAATTTGACATGCCGCTGTTGTTGTTGGAGACCCCAAAATTCTGCATCTAGCAATTGCAATTATAAATATTTGACCTACGGCGCACAATATATTTATTGGTGATCTTAGGCAATAGAAATAAAAACAAGAAAAGGAAAATTGCTTGTGTGATATTGTGATGTTGAAAATAAAAATAAGAAAAGTATTGGTGATGTGTGATATTCTGATGGAAAGCACAAGACTTGAAAAACACAAGACTAGATAGTATATAGATATATATTTTCTGAAGTTGTTGACTATATGATACAAAGAAATAAACGTGGCAAGATTTGTTTTGTGAGAAGCTTTTGATCTTGAATGAGATTTAGCAATCACGGAAAAGAAATAGAGCCGAACACGTATGCAACTTTGACTTTGGGAATTATGCAATAGATTAGGACTATACACGTGGAGGATGAGAAGTTTGGATGATGGAATATAGAAAGAAGGCGGCTGAAAAGTGATCGCCGATTGCAATCGGCGGGATAGAAAAAAAAATAAAAAACTAAAATTTTAAGGTAGGCTCGACACCATGTTACAAAGCAATGAGTGTATTATTTCTGCATATCTCAAAAGTACATATAACATGACTACATAGACTAAACCCTAGCAATTACAAATGGACCAAGCCCAAACAATAGGAATACATGGACTAACGTTTATTTGTAACACGTTGATAACATGCCCGACCAAATGGATCTCAAATAATTGTGTTTCATTTTAATATGTGGTAACGTTGAAATTATGACAATGATAACAAATGTATATATCAGTGATGTACTTGATATTAGAGAATGAAACCCGTGAGAGTATTATGTTTATTCATCTACTACTTATAGTGATTATAATAACTCTAACAAAACCATAAACCCACAAAAAGGTCGAGCCTAATATCAAAACCATTCTCTTAAAAGTTCAGACTGGAGCAAAACATAAATATCAAAAAGACAAATAAAACATACGGAGTATATTTTTTTATTTTTTTCATCGAATAGACTGATATTCGCTGATATGTCTTCTTTAACTGCGTTTTCTTTTCCGTAAAGTTTTGGGCAATCTTCATCAACACTGCAAATAATTTTTTTAACCATATTCTCTTTTTTTCTCGGGGTTAAACTTAGTCAAGCTAGGCGGCTCATCACAACCCGATTATTATAATAACAAATATTTATAAGAAGAATATGATAATAAAAATTAAAAACATAGAAAGAGGTGCTGCCTTTTTTATTCTGTTTCCTTTGATCGAAGTCACCATAAAAATAAAATAACACACTTTTTATTATCATTCAAAATTTTTTTTTTTTACTTTTTTTTTTTTTTTTTTGTGTTCGTAAACAGAGAAAGAGAAGGGAGTGTTCGACTCTTATTTTAGTGGCCCAATATATATTAACACGAACAAAAAAGGTTGCTCTGTGAATTGCGTTAATCATAAGAGAATAATTATAAAAAAAAAAGGGAAAGTGGACTGGTGTAAGATTGAATAGTATAATAATAGTGATAGTGGACTAGTGTGAGACTGGATAGTATAATAATGATAAAAGACTAGGTAGACGTGATATTTAGAACAAGAAAAATACTACAAAGAAGAAAGACATATAGATAAGTTAGGGTAGTTTGAAGGGACGGTCACGGCTGCCGATCAAGAGGTGTTGGCATAGCCTCGCTAAGTCTAATGGTGAACCTGTTCTGATATCATATTAGAGAATGAAACCAGTGAGGCTATTATGTTTATTCATCTAATATTTATAGTGATTACAATAACCATAACAAAACCCTAGATACACAAATGGGCCGGGCCTAATACTAAACTATTCTCTAACACTTGAAACCTTTTTAAAGGGCTAAGCCGTTGGATTGAAAGAATTCAAATAACTTTAGACTATTAATAACTTGGGTAGGGTTTTGGAAAGTGGTAAAACCGATCCCTATAATTCGTTAAAGCATCGTTACCAGCCCATGTGGCATTCGCCAAACCCTTAGTGTCATAGGCACAACCTTGTTACCCGCTTCGTTACCTGATCTTTACCATCGATTTAACGAGAGGTGGTTTGCAAGTGGTCCCCACTTTGTGAACATTTGAGGCTCTAAAGGCGTGATATACAGTTTTGTTTTTGTTAATTTATAAACCTTGCATTTAACATTATATATGCAACCTCATTTTACTCTAATATACTAGACATTCAAACTACCCATCTATTTCTTACACAACACTACTTAAATAACCTCCAACTTTCTACGCAAAAATTAACCTATGTTTTCTATTATTGTTTCAATTAATCATTGATGTATATTATGGGGATAAAATTTCGCACTACTTTAAGTCATTAGATATTGGCGAGAAAAAATCGTTCGAAAATATTGATGTTTGTGAGACGGATTTATCAAAGTTGTTTTAGTTTCTTAAAGAAAGTATACCTTTCGTCCACTCAGAAGTTCTGTATTTTGAAGAAGTCAAGAAAAAAATTTAACTTAATTATGCTTAACTGGGAATGGGATGAGATAATACAACGATCAAAGATCGAGCGGGAAAGAATTGAGTTGTATCTTTTATTCATAGATGAAAATTCTGAACATAACTATGATTGCGAAAGTGATGAGTTTCCAAAATTGAGCCAAGATTTTATTAATTATTGTCATGTTTTAATTTATGTTTGTTTTCTTTAATTGTTTTTTTTACTATAAAAATTTAACCATATTTGTGTTATTAATAAAAAGTATTGTGTCTGTTTATACAAGTGTTTCTTTGTATTATTATTGTTATTTTGTGTTAGTTAAAAAATATTTGTAAAAGAATTAATTACTGACGTGGTACTTAAGATGAAAATGTTTTAGGCATGATAGACATGATTTAGTTATGGATTCATTATAGAAGTTTGGTGATAATATGGTGTTAGGACTAATATAGTGGTAATCAAGCCACTAGAAATCTCCAAATCGTCCCATAAGCACTTATAAAAGGTAATCAACGCGAGAGATAAGCAAAAAGCTTAGTAAATGCAATAATTATACATATACACATATAATTCACTTACTTGCAATCACTTACACACATACCTCATAACAATGCATATCAAGCTATCATCACAAAAGCATATAATCACAATATAATATGCTAACTCTACAATCACACAATTATGGTTAACCATACGCAATAATGTTATTCATCAAATGATATAACAATATTCAACACATGTACGTGGCCGACGAAAAGTGAGCCTTCCGGATGGCACTTACCACGTACACACACGAATGTGCCGACGAAAAGTGAAACCATTCGGATGACACTTACCACATTCCACCGCGTCGTGTGGCCAACGAAGAGTGAGTAACACTCGCCACATATCACAACCGCAAATCCTTGCGAATAGCGCTTACCACTTTGCATCAAGTGGTCAACGAAGAGTGGATCCTTAAGCTCGGATGTCACTGGCCACCTCACCCGCAAGCGAAAAAATTATATATGCATACACATAATCATTCCACTCACCTTTGAATGCACGCACAAGTCATGTATGCTATACCACCGTCACTGCATCCAAGCAAGTAATCACCTATATAAATATAGGCATACAAACACATAAACATCCATTCTCTGTAACGGAACCCGACACCAACACCCTTAGCCTAGGGTTTCCATCTTGCTCACCAAAACCTGCCCATTTAGTCACCTAAATGGACACAACTAAATCACCACTACGGGTGGTAATTTCGACTCATTCCAATAAGTACAATTCTAACCTTAATTGTACTTAACTTACCAAACCAAGACAACTTGACTCATAATCACTATTACTAGTGATTATGTTCTCAAACACCTATTAATCAATTAAATCAAGTACTCAAGTACTTATTCCGCCAAATTAAGTGTTAAACACTAGTTTGACACAAAAATCACTTCTCACAAGTGATTAACCTCAAAAGACACCCATTAACATTACACACAAGTGCTTAAGAACCAATTTAACCAAAACTAGTGTCAACGCCACATTTAACTCAAAAGGTACTTGACCCAATTTGACACAAGTCAAAAACACCCATTACACAATATTCCAAGTATTTATGTACTTATTTCACTAAAAATTGGCATAAATCCTAGCTTTGACACAATTCAAAACTAACACCCAAATTTGACTCAAAATGTTCTTATGAACATCTAAATCATCAACACACCCTCGATTTAGTGATAAACACCCAATCCATGACCAAATTCATCATCAAACCCTAAACCCACAACCTTTAGGGTTTACATACACAAATCACACACCAAAACCCCTAAATTTCATAAGAAATGGGGTTTATGGCACAATATCAACTTAACACTAACCCAAAATCGAAATCAAACAATAATATTGGAAATAGGGTTTACCTCTTGAGCTAAAATCAAGCTAGATGGTTGCACACTAAGATTGGGGTTTCACTTAGGCAAGATTCAACACCCTCTTCTTCCTCTAGAGCTTCATCTCTCTAGATTAAGCTTTCTCTCTGTGTGGTGGAGATGAAGATGGAAATGAAAATTAATTTTTAGATCAGTGTTTTACCCCCAAAAACATCCATGCAAAATTGCATTTTGATCCCTCACTTATTTTAATCAAATTGCAAAACAGTACTTCTGATCTAACAAATCTGTGTGGCGCACAAGAGATTGGTGTGGCGCGCCATTCTACTGAAAATCGAACCAGGGTCTTACAACTCTCCCCCACTTAAATTAGATCACGTCACCGTGATTCACGTCTCATACCAGAACTATGTGTGCTTTAACGCCAACACACTTACTTACCTACAGCTCGGAACACACTCATCAGTCTGACTAGACACATCCAAACCTCCGAGGTCGAGACCTCACGCCTATAACGCCCCTTTGACATGAATTGGAAAACTCACTATCTCCTTGCATCATTGATGCACCTCACCACAAGAGACGGTGAAATGTCCCGTTCTTATTGATTAAAAACGTTCCATATTAATTGATTTCGTTGCGAGGTTTTGACCTCTATATGAGACGTTTTTCAAAGACTGCATTCATTTTTAAAACAAACCATAACCTTTATTTCATAGATAAAGGTTTTAAAAAGCTTTACGTAGATTATCAAATAATGATAATCTAAAATATCCTGTTTACACACGACCATTACATAATGGTTTACAATACAAATATGTTACAACAAAATAAGTTTCTTGAATGCAGTTTTTACACAATATCATACAAGCATGGACTCCAAATCTCGTCCTTATTTAAGTATGCGACAGCGGAAGCTCTTAATAATCACCTGAGAATAAACATGCTTAAAACGTCAACAAAAATGTTGGTGAGTTATAGGTTTAACCTATATATATCAAATCATAATAATAGACCACAAGAGTTCATATTTCAATACACATCCCATACATAGAGATAAAAATCATTCATATGGTGAACACCTGGTAACCGACATTAACAAGATGCATATATAAGAATATCCCCATCATTCCGGGACACCCTTCGGATATGATATAAATTTCGAAGTACTAAAGCATCCGGTACTTTGGATGGGGTTTGTTAGGCCCAATAGATCTATCTTTAGGATTCGCGTCAATTAGGGTGTCTGTTCCCAAATTCTTAGATTACCAGACTTAATAAAAAGGGGCATATTCGATTTCGATAATTCAACCATAGAATGTAGTTTCACTTACTTGTGTCTATTTTGTAAATCATTTATAAAACCTGCATGTATTCTCATCCCAAAAATATTAGATTTTAAAAGTGGGACTATAACTCACTTTCACAGATTTTTACTTCGTCGGGAAGTAAGACTTGGCCACTGTTGATTCACGAACCTATAACAATATATACATATATTAAAGTATGTTCAAAATATATTTACAACACTTTTAATATATTTTGATGTTTTAAGTTTATTAAGTCAGCTGTCCCCGTTAGTAACCTATAACTAGTTGTCCACAGTTAGATGTACAGAAATAAATCGATAAATATTATCTTGAATCAATCCACGACCCAGTGTATACGTATCTCAGTATTGATCACAACTCAAACTATATATATTTTGGAATCAACCTCAACCCTGTATAGCTAACTCCAACATTCACATATAGAGTGTCTATGGTTGTTCCGAAATATATATAGATGTGTCGACATGATAGGTCGAAACATTGTATACGTGTCTATGGTATCTCAAGATTACATAATATACAATACAAGTTGATTAAGTTATGGTTGGAATAGATTTGTTACCAATTTTCACGTAGCTAAAATGCGAAAAATTATCCAATCTTGTTTTACCCATAACTTCTTCATTTTAAATCCGTTTTGAGTGAATCAAATTGCTATGGTTTCATATTGAACTCTATTTTATGAATCTAAACAGAAAAAGTATAGGTTTATAGTCGGAAAAATAAGTTACAAGTCGTTTTTGTAAAGGTAGTCATTTCAGTCGAAAGAACGACGTCTAGATGACCATTTTAGAAAACATACTTCCACTTTGAGTTTAACCATAATTTTTGGATATAGTTTCATGTTCATAATAAAAATCATTTTCTCAGAATAACAACTTTTAAATCAAAGTTTATCATAGTTTTTAATTAACTAACCCAAAACAGCCCGCGGTGTTACTACGACGGCGTAAATCCGGTTTTACGGTGTTTTTCGTGTTTCCAGGTTTTAAATCATTAAGTTAGCATATCATATAGATATAGAACATGTGTTTAGTTGATTTTAAAAGTCAAGTTAGAAGGATTAACTTTTGTTTGCGAACAAGTTTAGAATTAACTAAACTATGTTCTAGTGATTACAAGTTTAAACCTTCGAATAAGATAGCTTTATATGTATGAATCGAATGATGTTATGAACATCATTACTACCTTAATTTCCTTGGATAAACCTACTGGAAAAGAGAAAAATGGATCTAGCTTCAATGGATCCTTGGATGGCTCGAAGTTCTTGAAGCAGAATCATGACACGAAAACAAGTTCAAGTAAGATCATCACTTGAAATAAGATTGTTATAGTTATAGAAATTGAACCAAAGTTTGAATATGATTATTACCTTGTATTATAATGATAACCTACTGTAAGAAACAAAGATTTCTTGAGGTTGGATGATCACCTTACAAGATTGGAAGTGAGCTAGCAAACTTGAAAGTATTCTTGATTTTATGAAACTAGAACTTTTGGAATTTATGAAGAACACTTAGAACTTGAAGATAGAACTTGAGAGAGATCAATTAGATGAAGAAAATTGAAGAATGAAAGTGCTTGTAGGTGTTTTTGGTCGTTGGTGTATGGATTAGATATAAAGGATATGTAATTTTGTTTTCATGTAAATAAGTCATGAATGATTACTCATATTTTTGTAATTTTATGAGATATTTCATGCTAGTTGCCAAATGATGGTTCCCACATGTGTTAGGTGACTCACATGGGCTGCTAAGAGCTGATCATTGGAGTGTATATACCAATAGTACATACATCTAAAAGCTGTGTATTGTACGAGTACGAATACGGATGCATACGAGTAGAATTGTTGATGAAACTGAACGAGGATGTAATTGTAAGCATTTTTGTTAAGTAGAAGTATTTTGATAAGTGTATTGAAGTCTTTCAAAGGTGTATAAATACATATTAAAACACTACATGTATATACATTTTAACTGAGTCGTTAAGTCATCGTTAGTCGTTACATGTAAGTGTTGTTTTGAAACTTTTAGGTTAACGATCTTGTTAAATGTTGTTAACCCAATGTTTATAATATCAAATGAGATTTTAAATTATTATATTATCATGATATTATCATGTATGAATATCTCTTAATATGATATATATACATTAAATGTCTTTACAACGATAATCGTTACATATATGTCTCGTTTAAAAATCATTAAGTTAGTAGTCTTGTTTTTTACATATGTAGTTCATTGTTAATATACTTAATGATATATTTACTTATCATAGTATCATGTTAACTATATATATATATATATCCATATATATGTCATCATATAGTTTTTACAAGTTTTAACGTTCGTGAATCACCGGTCAACTTGGGTGGTCAATTGTCTATATGAAACATATTTCAATTAATCAAGTCTTAACAAGTTTGATTGCTTAACATGTTGGAAACATTTAATCATGTAAATATCAATCTCAATTAATATATATAAACATGGAAAAGTTCGGGTCACTACAGTACCTACCCGTTAAATAAATTTCGTCCCGAAATTTTAAGCTGTTGAAGGTGTTGACGAATCTTCTGGAAATAGATGCGGGTATTTCTTCTTCATCTGATCTTCACGCTCCCAGGTGAACTCGGGTCCTCTACGAGCATTCCATCGAACCTTAACAATTGGTATCTTGTTTTGCTTAAGTCTTTTAACCTCACGATCCATTATTTCGACGGGTTCTTCGATGAATTGAAGTTTTTCGTTGATTTGGATTTCATCTAACGGAATAGTGAGATCTTCTTTAGCAAAACATTTCTTTAAATTCGAGACGTGGAAAGTGTTATGTACAGCCGCGAGTTGTTGAGGTAACTCTAGTCGGTAAGCTACTGGTCCGACACGATCAATAATCTTGAATGGTCCAATATACCTTGGATTTAATTTCCCTCGTTTACCAAATCGAACAACGCCTTTCCAAGGTGCAACTTTAAGCATGACCATCTCTCCAATTTCAAATTCTATATCTTTTCTTTTAATGTCAGCGTAGCTCTTTTGTCGACTTTGGGCGGTTTTCAACCGTTGTTGAATTTGGATGATCTTCTCGGTAGTTTCTTGTATAATCTCCGGACCCGTAATCTGTCTATCCCCCACTTCAATCCAACAAATCGGAGACCTGCACTTTCTACCATAAAGTGCTTCAAACGGCGCCATCTCAATGCTTGAATGGTAGCTGTTGTTGTAGGAAAATTCTGCTAACGGTAGATGTCGATCCCAACTGTTTCCGAAATCAATAACACATGCTCGTAGCATGTCTTCAAGCGTTTGTATCGTCCTTTCGCTCTGCCCATCAGTTTGTGGATGATAGGCAGTACTCATGTCTAAACGAGTTCCTAATGCTTGCTGTAATGTCTGCCAGAATCTTGAAATAAATCTGCCATCCCTATCAGAGATAATAGAGATTGGTATTCCATGTCTGGAGATGACTTCCTTCAAATATAGTCGTGCTAACTTCTCCATCTTGTCATCTTCTCTTATTGGCAAGAAGTGTGCTGATTTGGTGAGACGGTCAACTATTACCCAAATAGTATCAAAACCACTTGCAGTCCTTGGCAATTTAGTGATGAAATCCATGGTAATGTTTTCCCATTTCCATTCCGGGATTTCGGGTTGTTGAAGTAGACCTGATGGTTTCTGATGCTCAGCTTTGACCTTAGAACACGTCAAACATTCTCCTACGTATTTAGCAACATCGGCTTTCATACCCGGCCACCAAAAATGTTTCTTGAGATCCTTGTACATCTTCCCCGTTCCAGGATGTATTGAGTATCTGGTTTTATGAGCTTCTCTAAGTACCATTTCTCTCATATCTCCAAATTTTGGTACCCAAATCCTTTCAGCCCTATACCGGGTTCCGTCTTCCCGAATATTAAGATGCTTCTCCGATCCTTTGGGTATTTCATCCTTTAAATTTCCCTCTTTTAAAACTCCTTGTTGCGCCTCCTTTATTTGAGTAGTAATGTTATTATGAATCATTATATTCATAGATTTTACTCGAATGGGTTCTCTGTCCTTCCTGCTCAAGGCATCGGCTACCACATTTGCCTTCCCCGGGTGGTAACGAATCTCAAAGTCGTAATCATTCAATAATTCAATCCACCTACGCTGCCTCATATTCAGTTGTTTCTGATTAAATATGTGTTGAAGACTTTTGTGGTCGGTATATATAATACTTTTGACCCCATATAAGTAGTGCCTCCAAGTCTTTAATGCAAAAACAACCGCGCCTAATTCCAAATCATGCGTCGTATAATTTTTTTCGTGAATCTTCAATTGTCTAGACGCATAAGCAATCACCTTCGTTCGTTGCATTAATACACAACCGAGACCTTGCTTTGAGGCATCACAATAAATCACAAAATCATCATTCCCTTCAGGCAATGACAATATAGGTGCCGTAGTTAGCTTTTTCTTCAATAACTGAAACGCTTTCTCTTGTTCATCATTCCATTCAAATTTCTTCCCTTTATGCGTTAATGCAGTCAAGGGTTTTGCTATTCTGGAAAAGTCTTGGATGAACCTTCTGTAGTAACCAGCTAGTCCTAAAAACTGGCGTATGTGTTTCGGAGTTTTCGGGGTTTCCCACTTTTCAACAGTTTCTATCTTTGCCGGATCCACCTTAATACCTTCTTTGTTCACTATGTGACCGAGGAATTGAACTTCTTCCAACCAAAATGCACACTTTGAAAACTTAGCGTACAATTCTTCCTTCCTCAATACTTCTAACACCTTTCTCAAATGTTCACCGTGTTCTTGGTCATTCTTTGAGTAAATAAGTATGTCATCAATGAAAACAATGACAAACTTGTCAAGGTATGGTCCACACACTCGGTTCATAAGGTCCATGAACACAGCTGGTGCATTAGTTAAACCAAACGGCATGACCATAAACTCGTAATGACCGTAACGTGTTCTGAAAGCAGTCTTTGGAATATCATCTTCTTTCACCCGCATTTGATGATACCCGGAACGTAAGTCAATCTTTGAATAAACAGACGAGCCTTGTAGTTGATCAAATAAGTCATCGATTCTCGGTAGTGGGTAGCGGTTCTTGATGGTAAGTTTGTTCAACTCTCGGTAGTCGATACACAACCTGAATGTACCATCTTTCTTCTTGACAAACAAAACAGGAGCTCCCCACGGTGATGTGCTTGGTCGAATGAAACCACGCTCTAAAAGTTCTTGTAATTGGCTTTGTAGTTCTTTCATCTCGCTGGGTGCGAGTCTGTAAGGAGCACGAGCTATTGGTGCAGCTCCTGGTACAAGATCTATTTGAAATTCAACGGATCGATGTGGGGGTAATCCCGGTAACTCTTTCGGAAATACATCAGGAAATTATTTTGCGACGGGAACATCATTGATGCTCTTTTCTTCAGTTTGTACTTTCTCGACGTGTGCTAGAACAGCATAGCAACCTTTTCTTATTAGTTTTTGTGCCTTCAAATTACTAATAAGATGTAGCTTCGTGTTGCCCTTTTCTCCGTACACCATTAAGGGTTTTCCTTTTTCTCGTATAATGCGAATTGCATTTTTGTAACAAACGATCTCCGCTTTCACTTCTTTCAACCAGTCCATACCGATTATCACATCAAAACTCCCTAACTCTACTGGTATCAAATCAATCTTAAATGTTTCGCTAACCAGTTTAATTTCTCGATTCCGACATATATTATCTGCTGAAATTAATTTACCATTTGCTAATTCGAGTAAAAATTTACTATCCAAAGGCGTCAATGGACAACTTAATTTAGCACAAAAATCTCTACTCATATAGCTTCTATCCGCACCCGAATCAAATAAAACGTAAGCAGATTTATTGTCAATAAGAAACGTACCCGTAACAAGCTCCGGGTCTTCCTGTGCCTCTGCCGCATTAATATTGAAAACTCTTCCACGGCCTTGTCCATTCGTGTTCTCCTGGTTCGGGCAATTTCTAATAATGTGGCCCGGTTTTCCACATTTATAACAAACTACATTGGCATAACTTGCTCCGACACTACTTGCTCCGCCATTACTCGTTCCGACACCATTTGTTCCTTTCGTTCTATTAACCCCTGGTCCGTAGACCTCACACTTCGCCGCGCTATGACCATTTCTTTTACACTTGTTGCAAAATTTGGTGCAGAACCCCGAGTGATTCTTTTCACACCTTTGGCATAGCTGCTTCTGATTGTTATTGTTGTTGCGGTTATTATTGTTGTTGGGATGATTGTTGTAGTTGCTGTTGTTGTTGTTGTTGTTGTTGGGCCGTTTGTTGTAGTTGCGATTGATGTTGCGATTGTTGGGATAATTGTTGCGATTATTGTTGTAATTGCTGTTGTTGTTGTATTGGTGATTCTTATCACCGTTTTCCTCCCACTTTCTTTTGACTTGCTTCACATTGGCCTCTTCAGCAGTCTGTTCTTTAATTCTTTCTTCAATTTGGTTCACGAGTTTGTGAGCCATTCTACATGCCTGTTGTATGGAGGCGGGCTCGTGTGAACTTATATCTTCTTGGATTCTTTCCGGTAATCCTTTCACAAACGCGTCGATCTTCTCTTCCTCATCTTCGAATGCTCCCGGACACAATAGGCACAATTCTGTGAATCGTCTTTCGTACGTGGTAATATCAAATCCTTGGGTTCGTAACCCTCTAAGTTCTGTCTTGAGCTTATTGACCTCGGTTCTGGGACGGTACTTCTCGTTCATCAAGTGCTTGAATGCTGACCACGGTAGTGCGTACGCATCATCTTGTCCCACTTGCTCTAGATAGGTATTCCACCATGTTAACGCAGAACCTGTGAAGGTATGCGTAGCGTACTTTACTTTGTCCTCTTCAGTACACTTACTTATGGCAAACACCGATTCGACCTTCTCGGTCCACCGTTTCAATCCGATCGGTGCTTCGGTTCCATCAAATTCCAAAGGTTTGCAGGCAGTGAATTCTTTGTAGGTGCATCCTACACGATTTCCTGTACTGCTAGATCCAAGGTTATTGTTGGTATGTAGCGCAGCCTGTACTGCAGCTATGTTTGAAGCTAGAAAAGTACGGAATTCCTCTTCATTCATATTCACGGTGTGTCGAGTAGTCGGTGCCATTTCCTTCAAAATAGTTAAATGGAACAAGTTAATCATACAGAATATTAAGAGTAGTTAATAGTATTTCGTAGCATAATATGAACTCATTTATAAAAGCTTTTTCTTCATATTAGCGTTTTATAAGTTTAAATTCGGGTAGTACTTACCCGTTAAGTTCATACTTAGTAGCTAATATACAATTCAACTACTACAATTCTATATGAAAAACTGATTATAATAATATTTCGCGTTCAAACTTTTATACAATATTTTACAAACTTACAATACCGCTTATTTTACATAAAGCATGAAATATAGCACACAATAACTTTGATACAAGATAGTTGTGAAGATAATTCTAGCTAGTACACAAGTCGTTCAGCAAAGGCAATAAAGACACGTAATTCATACGTCCAGAAACAAGTCATGCATTCTGGTTTTACTAGGACTACTTCCCATCCTTGGTCTTGTGCAACATAACCGTTATGGCCGTTGATAAGACAGCGTGTTGTAACGTCATCAAAGGGACGAGGGTTACGTAATGTCCAACAGTCCCGTAATAATCTAAAAACCTCATTTCTTACCCCAATTACCGACTCCGTCACTTGTGGAAACGTTTTGTTTAATAGTTGTAGCCCGATGTTCTTGTTCTCACTTTGGTGAGAAGCGAACATTACTAATCCGTAAGCATAACATGCTTCTTTATGTTGCATGTTAGCCGCTTTTTCTAAATCACGAAGTCCAATATTCGGATATATTGAGTCAAAATAATTTCTTAACCCGTTGCGTAAAATAGCATTTGGGTTCCCCGCAATATATGCGTCAAAGTAAACACATCGTAACTTATGGGTTTCCCAATGTGATATCCCCCATCTTTCAAACGAAAGTCTCTTATAAACCAAGACATTCTTGGAACGTTCTTCGAATGTCTTACAAACTGATCTCGCCTTAAATAGTTGTGCCGAGGAATTCTGGCCGACTCTAGACAAGATTTCATCAATCATGTCTCCGGGTAGGTCTCTTAAAATATTAGGTTGTCTATCCATTTTGTGTTTTTAAACTGTAAAATAGACAAGAGTTAGATTCATAAAAAAAATACTTATTAATACAAGCAATTTTTACATATATCATAAAGCATAAGAACACTATATTACATATATTACACCACACGAATACAACTATCTTATTCCGACTCGCTCGTTTCTTCTTCTTTGGTTTTGGTTCGTTTTGCCAAGTTTCTAGGGATATATGATGTTCCCCTAATACGAGCCGTCGTTGTCCACATTGGTTTAGAAAAACCTGGTGGTTTAGAGGTTCCCGGGTCATTGTTACAACTTAAGGACTTCGGGCGTTGACGATACATATAAAGTTCATCGGGGTTGGAATTAGATTTCTCTATTTTTATGCCCTTTCCCTTATTATTTTCTTTTGCCTTTTTAAATTCAGTTGGGGTAATTTCTATAACATCATCGGAATTCTCGTCGGAATCCGATTCATCGGAGAATTGGTAATCCTCCCAATATTTTGCTTCCTTGGCGGAAACACCATTGACCATAATTAACCTTGGTCGGTTGGTTGAGGATTTTCTTTTACTTAACCGTTTTATTATTTCCCCCACCGGTTCTATTTCTTCATCCGGTTCCGATTCTTCTTCCGGTTCCGATTCTTCTTCCGGTTCCGACTCTTCTTCCGGTTCCTCTTCGGGAACTTGTGAATCAGTCCACGAATCATTCCAATTTACATTTGACTCTTCATTATTATTAGGTGAGTCAATGGGACTTGTTCTAGAGGTAGACATCTATCACATAATATCAAACGCGTTAAGAGATTAATATATCACATAATATTCACATGTTAAAAATATATAGTTTCCAACAAAATTTGTTAAGCAATCATTTTTCAAGTAAACACGGTCGAAGTCCAGACTCACTAATGCATCCTAACAAACTCGATAAGACACACTAATGCAAAATTCTGGTTCTCTAAGACCAACGCTCGGATACCAACTGAAATGTCCCGTTCTTATTGATTAAAAACGTTCCATATTAATTGATTTCGTTGCGAGGTTTTGACCTCTATATGAGACGTTTTTCAAAGACTGCATTCATTTTTAAAACAAACCATAACCTTTATTTCATAGATAAAGGTTTTAAAAAGCTTTACGTAGATTATCAAATAATGATAATCTAAAATATCCTGTTTACACACGACCATTACATAATGGTTTACAATACAAATATGTTACAACAAAATAAGTTTCTTGAATGCAGTTTTTACACAATATCATACAAGCATGGACTCCAAATCTCGTCCTTATTTAAGTATGCGACAGCGGAAGCTCTTAATAATCACCTGAGAATAAACATGCTTAAAACGTCAACAAAAATGTTGGTGAGTTATAGGTTTAACCTATATATATCAAATCATAATAATAGACCACAAGAGTTCATATTTCAATACACATCCCATACATAGAGATAAAAATCATTCATATGGTGAACACCTGGTAACCGACATTAACAAGATGCATATATAAGAATATCCCCATCATTCCGGGACACCCTTCGGATATGATATAAATTTCGAAGTACTAAAGCATCCGGTACTTTGGATGGGGTTTGTTAGGCCCAATAGATCTATCTTTAGGATTCGCGTCAATTAGGGTGTCTGTTCCCAAATTCTTAGATTACCAGACTTAATAAAAAGGGGCATATTCGATTTCGATAATTCAACCATAGAATGTAGTTTCACTTACTTGTGTCTATTTTGTAAATCATTTATAAAACCTGCATGTATTCTCATCCCAAAAATATTAGATTTTAAAAGTGGGACTATAACTCACTTTCACAGATTTTTACTTCGTCGGGAAGTAAGACTTGGCCACTGTTGATTCACGAACCTATAACAATATATACATATATTAAAGTATGTTCAAAATATATTTACAACACTTTTAATATATTTTGATGTTTTAAGTTTATTAAGTCAGCTGTCCCCGTTAGTAACCTATAACTAGTTGTCCACAGTTAGATGTACAGAAATAAATCGATAAATATTATCTTGAATCAATCCACGACCCAGTGTATACGTATCTCAGTATTGATCACAACTCAAACTATATATATTTTGGAATCAACCTCAACCCTGTATAGCTAACTCCAACATTCACATATAGAGTGTCTATGGTTGTTCCGAAATATATATAGATGTGTCGACATGATAGGTCGAAACATTGTATACGTGTCTATGGTATCTCAAGATTACATAATATACAATACAAGTTGATTAAGTTATGGTTGGAATAGATTTGTTACCAATTTTCACGTAGCTAAAATGAGAAAAATTATCCAATCTTGTTTTACCCATAACTTCTTCATTTTAAATCCGTTTTGAGTGAATCAAATTGCTATGGTTTCATATTGAACTCTATTTTATGAATCTAAACAGAAAAAGTATAGGTTTATAGTCGGAAAAATAAGTTACAAGTCGTTTTTGTAAAGGTAGTCATTTCAGTCGAAAGAACGACGTCTAGATGACCATTTTAGAAAACATACTTCCACTTTGAGTTTAACCATAATTTTTGGATATAGTTTCATGTTCATAATAAAAATCATTTTCTCAGAATAACAACTTTTAAATCAAAGTTTATCATAGTTTTTAATTAACTAACCCAAAACAGCCCGCGGTGTTACTACGACGGCGTAAATCCGGTTTTACGGTGTTTTTCGTGTTTCCAGGTTTTAAATCATTAAGTTAGCATATCATATAGATATAGAACATGTGTTTAGTTGATTTTAAAAGTCAAGTTAGAAGGATTAACTTTTGTTTGCGAACAAGTTTAGAATTAACTAAACTATGTTCTAGTGATTACAAGTTTAAACCTTCGAATAAGATAGCTTTATATGTATGAATCGAATGATGTTATGAACATCATTACTACCTTAATTTCCTTGGATAAACCTACTGGAAAAGAGAAAAATGGATCTAGCTTCAATGGATCCTTGGATGGCTCGAAGTTCTTGAAGCAGAATCATGACACGAAAACAAGTTCAAGTAAGATCATCACTTGAAATAAGATTGTTATAGTTATAGAAATTGAACCAAAGTTTGAATATGATTATTACCTTGTATTATAATGATAACCTACTGTAAGAAACAAAGATTTCTTGAGGTTGGATGATCACCTTACAAGATTGGAAGTGAGCTAGCAAACTTGAAAGTATTCTTGATTTTATGAAACTAGAACTTTTGGAATTTATGAAGAACACTTAGAACTTGAAGATAGAACTTGAGAGAGATCAATTAGATGAAGAAAATTGAAGAATGAAAGTGCTTGTAGGTGTTTTTGGTCGTTGGTGTATGGATTAGATATAAAGGATATGTAATTTTGTTTTCATGTAAATAAGTCATGAATGATTACTCATATTTTTGTAATTTTATGAGATATTTCATGCTAGTTGCCAAATGATGGTTCCCACATGTGTTAGGTGACTCACATGGGCTGCTAAGAGCTGATCATTGGAGTGTATATACCAATAGTACATACATCTAAAAGCTGTGTATTGTACGAGTACGAATACGGATGCATACGAGTAGAATTGTTGATGAAACTGAACGAGGATGTAATTGTAAGCATTTTTGTTAAGTAGAAGTATTTTGATAAGTGTATTGAAGTCTTTCAAAGGTGTATAAATACATATTAAAACACTACATGTATATACATTTTAACTGAGTCGTTAAGTCATCGTTAGTCGTTACATGTAAGTGTTGTTTTGAAACTTTTAGGTTAACGATCTTGTTAAATGTTGTTAACCCAATGTTTATAATATCAAATGAGATTTTAAATTATTATATTATCATGATATTATCATGTATGAATATCTCTTAATATGATATATATACATTAAATGTCTTTACAACGATAATCGTTACATATATGTCTCGTTTAAAAATCATTAAGTTAGTAGTCTTGTTTTTTACATATGTAGTTCATTGTTAATATACTTAATGATATATTTACTTATCATAGTATCATGTTAACTATATATATATATATCCATATATATGTCATCATATAGTTTTTACAAGTTTTAACGTTCGTGAATCACCGGTCAACTTGGGTGGTCAATTGTCTATATGAAACATATTTCAATTAATCAAGTCTTAACAAGTTTGATTGCTTAACATGTTGGAAACATTTAATCATGTAAATATCAATCTCAATTAATATATATAAACATGGAAAAGTTCGGGTCACTACAGTACCTACCCGTTAAATAAATTTCGTCCCGAAATTTTAAGCTGTTGAAGGTGTTGACGAATCTTCTGGAAATAGATGCGGGTATTTCTTCTTCATCTGATCTTCACGCTCCCAGGTGAACTCGGGTCCTCTACGAGCATTCCATCGAACCTTAACAATTGGTATCTTGTTTTGCTTAAGTCTTTTAACCTCACGATCCATTATTTCGACGGGTTCTTCGATGAATTGAAGTTTTTCGTTGATTTGGATTTCATCTAACGGAATAGTGAGATCTTCTTTAGCAAAACATTTCTTTAAATTCGAGACGTGGAAAGTGTTATGTACAGCCGCGAGTTGTTGAGGTAACTCTAGTCGGTAAGCTACTGGTCCGACACGATCAATAATCTTGAATGGTCCAATATACCTTGGATTTAATTTCCCTCGTTTACCAAATCGAACAACGCCTTTCCAAGGTGCAACTTTAAGCATGACCATCTCTCCAATTTCAAATTCTATATCTTTTCTTTTAATGTCAGCGTAGCTCTTTTGTCGACTTTGGGCGGTTTTCAACCGTTGTTGAATTTGGATGATCTTCTCGGTAGTTTCTTGTATAATCTCCGGACCCGTAATCTGTCTATCCCCCACTTCAATCCAACAAATCGGAGACCTGCACTTTCTACCATAAAGTGCTTCAAACGGCGCCATCTCAATGCTTGAATGGTAGCTGTTGTTGTAGGAAAATTCTGCTAACGGTAGATGTCGATCCCAACTGTTTCCGAAATCAATAACACATGCTCGTAGCATGTCTTCAAGCGTTTGTATCATCCTTTCGCTCTGCCCATCAGTTTGTGGATGATAGGCAGTACTCATGTCTAGACGAGTTCCTAATGCTTGCTGTAATGTCTGCCAGAATCTTGAAATAAATCTGCCATCCCTATCAGAGATAATAGAGATTGGTATTCCATGTCTGGAGATGACTTCCTTCAAATACAGTCGTGCTAACTTCTCCATCTTGTCATCTTCTCTTATTGGCAAGAAGTGTGCTGATTTGGTGAGACGGTCAACTATTACCCAAATAGTATCAAAACCACTTGCAGTCCTTGGCAATTTAGTGATGAAATCCATGGTAATGTTTTCCCATTTCCATTCCGGGATTTCGGGTTGTTGAAGTAGACCTGATGGTTTCTGATGCTCAGCTTTGACCTTAGAACACGTCAAACATTCTCCTACGTATTTAGCAACATCGGCTTTCATACCCGGCCACCAAAAATGTTTCTTGAGATCCTTGTACATCTTCCCCGTTCCAGGATGTATTGAGTATCTGGTTTTATGAGCTTCTCTAAGTACCATTTCTCTCATATCTCCAAATTTTGGTACCCAAATCCTTTCAGCCCTATACCGGGTTCCGTCTTCCCGAATATTAAGATGCTTCTCCGATCCTTTGGGTATTTCATCCTTTAAATTTCCCTCTTTTAAAACTCCTTGTTGCGCCTCCTTTATTTGAGTAGTAATGTTATTATGAATCATTATATTCATAGATTTTACTCGAATGGGTTCTCTGTCCTTCCTGCTCAAGGCATCGGCTACCACATTTGCCTTCCCCGGGTGGTAACGAATCTCAAAGTCGTAATCATTCAATAATTCAATCCACCTACGCTGCCTCATATTCAGTTGTTTCTGATTAAATATGTGTTGAAGACTTTTGTGGTCGGTATATATAATACTTTTGACCCCATATAAGTAGTGCCTCCAAGTCTTTAATGCAAAAACAACCGCGCCTAATTCCAAATCATGCGTCGTATAATTTTTTTCGTGAATCTTCAATTGTCTAGACGCATAAGCAATCACCTTCGTTCGTTGCATTAATACACAACCGAGACCTTGCTTTGAGGCATCACAATAAATCACAAAATCATCATTCCCTTCAGGCAATGACAATATAGGTGCCGTAGTTAGCTTTTTCTTCAATAACTGAAACGCTTTCTCTTGTTCATCATTCCATTCAAATTTCTTCCCTTTATGCGTTAATGCAGTCAAGGGTTTTGCTATTCTGGAAAAGTCTTGGATGAACCTTCTGTAGTAACCAGCTAGTCCTAAAAACTGGCGTATGTGTTTCGGAGTTTTCGGGGTTTCCCACTTTTCAACAGTTTCTATCTTTGCCGGATCCACCTTAATACCTTCTTTGTTCACTATGTGACCGAGGAATTGAACTTCTTCCAACCAAAATGCACACTTTGAAAACTTAGCGTACAATTCTTCCTTCCTCAATACTTCTAACACCTTTCTCAAATGTTCACCGTGTTCTTGGTCATTCTTTGAGTAAATAAGTATGTCATCAATGAAAACAATGACAAACTTGTCAAGGTATGGTCCACACACTCGGTTCATAAGGTCCATGAACACAGCTGGTGCATTAGTTAAACCAAACGGCATGACCATAAACTCGTAATGACCGTAACGTGTTCTGAAAGCAGTCTTTGGAATATCATCTTCTTTCACCCGCATTTGATGATACCCGGAACGTAAGTCAATCTTTGAATAAACAGACGAGCCTTGTAGTTGATCAAATAAGTCATCGATTCTCGGTAGTGGGTAGCGGTTCTTGATGGTAAGTTTGTTCAACTCTCGGTAGTCGATACACAACCTGAATGTACCATCTTTCTTCTTGACAAACAAAACAGGAGCTCCCCACGGTGATGTGCTTGGTCGAATGAAACCACGCTCTAAAAGTTCTTGTAATTGGCTTTGTAGTTCTTTCATCTCGCTGGGTGCGAGTCTGTAAGGAGCACGAGCTATTGGTGCAGCTCCTGGTACAAGATCTATTTGAAATTCAACGGATCGATGTGGGGGTAATCCCGGTAACTCTTTCGAAAATACATCAGGAAATTATTTTGCGACGGGAACATCATTGATGCTCTTTTCTTCAGTTTGTACTTTCTCGACGTGTGCTAGAACAGCATAGCAACCTTTTCTTATTAGTTTTTGTGCCTTCAAATTACTAATAAGATGTAGCTTCGTGTTGCCCTTTTCTCCGTACACCATTAAGGGTTTTCCTTTTTCTCGTATAATGCGAATTGCATTTTTGTAACAAACGATCTCCGCTTTCACTTCTTTCAACCAGTCCATACCGATTATCACATCAAAACTCCCTAACTCTACTGGTATCAAATCAATCTTAAATGTTTCGCTAACCAGTTTAATTTCTCGATTCCGACATATATTATCTGCTGAAATTAATTTACCATTTGCTAATTCGAGTAAAAATTTACTATCCAAAGGCGTCAATGGACAACTTAATTTAGCACAAAAATCTCTACTCATATAGCTTCTATCCGCACCCGAATCAAATAAAACGTAAGCAGATTTATTGTCAATAAGAAACGTACCCGTAACAAGCTCCGGGTCTTCCTGTGCCTCTGCCGCATTAATATTGAAAACTCTTCCACGGCCTTGTCCATTCGTGTTCTCCTGGTTCGGGCAATTTCTAATAATGTGGCCCGGTTTTCCACATTTATAACAAACTACATTGGCATAACTTGCTCCGACACTACTTGCTCCGCCATTACTCGTTCCGACACCATTTGTTCCTTTCGTTCTATTAACCCCTGGTCCGTAGACCTCACACTTCGCCGCGCTATGACCATTTCTTTTACACTTGTTGCAAAATTTGGTGCAGAACCCCGAGTGATTCTTTTCACACCTTTGGCATAGCTGCTTCTGATTGTTATTGTTGTTGCGGTTATTATTGTTGTTGGGATGATTGTTGTAGTTGCTGTTGTTGTTGTTGTTGTTGTTGTTGGGCCGTTTGTTGTAGTTGCGATTGATGTTGCGATTGTTGGGATAATTGTTGCGATTATTGTTGTAATTGCTGTTGTTGTTGTATTGGTGATTCTTATCACCGTTTTCCTCCCACTTTCTTTTGACTTGCTTCACATTGGCCTCTTCAGCAGTCTGTTCTTTAATTCTTTCTTCAATTTGGTTCACGAGTTTGTGAGCCATTCTACATGCCTGTTGTATGGAGGCGGGCTCGTGTGAACTTATATCTTCTTGGATTCTTTCCGGTAATCCTTTCACAAACGCGTCGATCTTCTCTTCCTCATCTTCGAATGCTCCCGGACACAATAGGCACAATTCTGTGAATCGTCTTTCGTACGTGGTAATATCAAATCCTTGGGTTCGTAACCCTCTAAGTTCTGTCTTGAGCTTATTGACCTCGGTTCTGGGACGGTACTTCTCGTTCATCAAGTGCTTGAATGCTGACCACGGTAGTGCGTACGCATCATCTTGTCCCACTTGCTCTAGATAGGTATTCCACCATGTTAACGCAGAACCTGTGAAGGTATGCGTAGCGTACTTTACTTTGTCCTCTTCAGTACACTTACTTATGGCAAACACCGATTCGACCTTCTCGGTCCACCGTTTCAATCCGATCGGTCCTTCGGTTCCATCAAATTCCAAAGGTTTGCAGGCAGTGAATTCTTTGTAGGTGCATCCTACACGATTTCCTGTACTGCTAGATCCAAGGTTATTGTTGGTATGTAGCGCAGCCTGTACTGCAGCTATGTTTGAAGCTAGAAAAGTACGGAATTCCTCTTCATTCATATTCACGGTGTGTCGAGTAGTCGGTGCCATTTCCTTCAAAATAGTTAAATGGAACAAGTTAATCATACAGAATATTAAGAGTAGTTAATAGTATTTCGTAGCATAATATGAACTCATTTATAAAAGCTTTTTCTTCATATTAGCGTTTTATAAGTTTAAATTCGGGTAGTACCTACCCGTTAAGTTCATACTTAGTAGCTAATATACAATTCAACTACTACAATTCTATATGAAAAACTGATTATAATAATATTTCGCGTTCAAACTTTTATACAATATTTTACAAACTTACAATACCGCTTATTTTACATAAAGCATGAAATATAGCACACAATAACTTTGATACAAGATAGTTGTGAAGATAATTCTAGCTAGTACACAAGTCGTTCAGCAAAGGCAATAAAGACACGTAATTCATACGTCCAGAAACAAGTCATGCATTCTGGTTTTACTAGGACTACTTCCCATCCTTGGTCTTGTGCAACATAACCGTTATGGCCGTTGATAAGACAGCGTGTTGTAACGTCATCAAAGGGACGAGGGTTACGTAATGTCCAACAGTCCCGTAATAATCTAAAAACCTCATTTCTTACCCCAATTACCGACTCCGTCACTTGTGGAAACGTTTTGTTTAATAGTTGTAGCCCGATGTTCTTGTTCTCACTTTGGTGAGAAGCGAACATTACTAATCCGTAAGCATAACATGCTTCTTTATGTTGCATGTTAGCCGCTTTTTCTAAATCACGAAGTCCAATATTCGGATATATTGAGTCAAAATAATTTCTTAACCCGTTGCGTAAAATAGCATTTGGGTTCCCCGCAATATATGCGTCAAAGTAAACACATCGTAACTTATGGGTTTCCCAATGTGATATCCCCCATCTTTCAAACGAAAGTCTCTTATAAACCAAGACATTCTTGGAACGTTCTTCGAATGTCTTACAAACTGATCTCGCCTTAAATAGTTGTGCCGAGGAATTCTGGCCGACTCTAGACAAGATTTCATCAATCATGTCTCCGGGTAGGTCTCTTAAAATATTAGGTTGTCTATCCATTTTGTGTTTTTAAACTGTAAAATAGACAAGAGTTAGATTCATAAAAAAAAATACTTATTAATACAAGCAATTTTTACATATATCATAAAGCATAAGAACACTATATTACATATATTACACCACACGAATACAACTATCTTATTCCGACTCGCTCGTTTCTTCTTCTTTGGTTTTGGTTCGTTTTGCCAAGTTTCTAGGGATATATGATGTTCCCCTAATACGAGCCGTCGTTGTCCACATTGGTTTAGAAAAACCTGGTGGTTTAGAGGTTCCCGGGTCATTGTTACAACTTAAGGACTTCGGGCGTTGACGATACATATAAAGTTCATCGGGGTTGGAATTAGATTTCTCTATTTTTATGCCCTTTCCCTTATTATTTTCTTTTGCCTTTTTAAATTCAGTTGGGGTAATTTCTATAACATCATCGGAATTCTCGTCGGAATCCGATTCATCGGAGAATTGGTAATCCTCCCAATATTTTGCTTCCTTGGCGGAAACACCATTGACCATAATTAACCTTGGTCGGTTGGTTGAGGATTTTCTTTTACTTAACCGTTTTATTATTTCCCCCACCGGTTCTATTTCTTCATCCGGTTCCGATTCTTCTTCCGGTTCCGATTCTTCTTCCGGTTCCGACTCTTCTTCCGGTTCCTCTTCGGGAACTTGTGAATCAGTCCACGAATCATTCCAATTTACATTTGACTCTTCATTATTATTAGGTGAGTCAATGGGACTTGTTCTAGAGGTAGACATCTATCACATAATATCAAACGCGTTAAGAGATTAATATATCACATAATATTCACATGTTAAAAATATATAGTTTCCAACAAAATTTGTTAAGCAATCATTTTTCAAGTAAACACGGTCGAAGTCCAGACTCACTAATGCATCCTAACAAACTCGATAAGACACACTAATGCAAAATTCTGGTTCTCTAAGACCAACGCTCGGATACCAACTGAAATGTCCCGTTCTTATTGATTAAAAACGTTCCATATTAATTGATTTCGTTGCGAGGTTTTGACCTCTATATGAGACGTTTTTCAAAGACTGCATTCATTTTTAAAACAAACCATAACCTTTATTTCATAGATAAAGGTTTTAAAAAGCTTTACGTAGATTATCAAATAATGATAATCTAAAATATCCTGTTTACACACGACCATTACATAATGGTTTACAATACAAATATGTTACAACAAAATAAGTTTCTTGAATGCAGTTTTTACACAATATCATACAAGCATGGACTCCAAATCTCGTCCTTATTTAAGTATGCGATAGCGGAAGCTCTTAATAATCACCTGAGAATAAACATGCTTAAAACGTCAACAAAAATGTTGGTGAGTTATAGGTTTAACCTATATATATCAAATCATAATAATAGACCACAAGAGTTCATATTTCAATACACATCCCATACATAGAGATAAAAATCATTCATATGGTGAACACCTGGTAACCGACATTAACAAGATGCATATATAAGAATATCCCCATCATTCCGGGACACCCTTCGGATATGATATAAATTTCGAAGTACTAAAGCATCCGGTACTTTGGATGGGGTTTGTTAGGCCCAATAGATCTATCTTTAGGATTCGCGTCAATTAGGGTGTCTGTTCCCAAATTCTTAGATTACCAGACTTAATAAAAAGGGGCATATTCGATTTCGATAATTCAACCATAGAATGTAGTTTCACTTACTTGTGTCTATTTTGTAAATCATTTATAAAACCTGCATGTATTCTCATCCCAAAAATATTAGATTTTAAAAGTGGGACTATAACTCACTTTCACAGATTTTTACTTCGTCGGGAAGTAAGACTTGGCCACTGTTGATTCACGAACCTATAACAATATATACATATATTAAAGTATGTTCAAAATATATTTACAACACTTTTAATATATTTTGATGTTTTAAGTTTATTAAGTCAGCTGTCCCCGTTAGTAACCTATAACTAGTTGTCCACAGTTAGATGTACAGAAATAAATCGATAAATATTATCTTGAATCAATCCACGACCCAGTGTATACGTATCTCAGTATTGATCACAACTCAAACTATATATATTTTGGAATCAACCTCAACCCTGTATAGCTAACTCCAACATTCACATATAGAGTGTCTATGGTTGTTCCGAAATATATATAGATGTGTCGACATGATAGGTCGAAACATTGTATACGTGTCTATGGTATCTCAAGATTACATAATATACAATACAAGTTGATTAAGTTATGGTTGGAATAGATTTGTTACCAATTTTCACGTAGCTAAAATGAGAAAAATTATCCAATCTTGTTTTACCCATAACTTCTTCATTTTAAATCCGTTTTGAGTGAATCAAATTGCTATGGTTTCATATTGAACTCTATTTTATGAATCTAAACAGAAAAAGTATAGGTTTATAGTCGGAAAAATAAGTTACAAGTCGTTTTTGTAAAGGTAGTCATTTCAGTCGAAAGAACGACGTCTAGATGACCATTTTAGAAAACATACTTCCACTTTGAGTTTAACCATAATTTTTGGATATAGTTTCATGTTCATAATAAAAATCATTTTCTCAGAATAACAACTTTTAAATCAAAGTTTATCATAGTTTTTAATTAACTAACCCAAAACAGCCCGCGGTGTTACTACGACGGCGTAAATCCGGTTTTACGGTGTTTTTCGTGTTTCCAGGTTTTAAATCATTAAGTTAGCATATCATATAGATATATAACATGTGTTTAGTTGATTTTAAAAGTCAAGTTAGAAGGATTAACTTTTGTTTGCGAACAAGTTTAGAATTAACTAAACTATGTTCTAGTGATTACAAGTTTAAACCTTCGAATAAGATAGCTTTATATGTATGAATCGAATGATGTTATGAACATCATTACTACCTTAATTTCCTTGGATAAACCTACTGGAAAAGAGAAAAATGGATCTAGCTTCAATGGATCCTTGGATGGCTCGAAGTTCTTGAAGCAGAATCATGACACGAAAACAAGTTCAAGTAAGATCATCACTTGAAATAAGATTGTTATAGTTATAGAAATTGAACCAAAGTTTGAATATGATTATTACCTTGTATTATAATGATAACCTACTGTAAGAAACAAAGATTTCTTGAGGTTGGATGATCACCTTACAAGATTGGAAGTGAGCTAGCAAACTTGAAAGTATTCTTGATTTTATGAAACTAGAACTTTTGGAATTTATGAAGAACACTTAGAACTTGAAGATAGAACTTGAGAGAGATCAATTAGATGAAGAAAATTGAAGAATGAAAGTGCTTGTAGGTGTTTTTGGTCATTGGTGTATGGATTAGATATAAAGGATATGTAATTTTGTTTTCATGTAAATAAGTCATGAATGATTACTCATATTTTTGTAATTTTATGAGATATTTCATGCTAGTTGCCAAATGATGGTTCCCACATGTGTTAGGTGACTCACATGGGCTGCTAAGAGCTGATCATTGGAGTGTATATACCAATAGTACATACATCTAAAAGCTGTGTATTGTACAAGTACGAATACGGATGCATACGAGTAGAATTGTTGATGAAACTGAACGAGGATGTAATTGTAAGCATTTTTGTTAAGTAGAAGTATTTTGATAAGTGTATTGAAGTCTTTCAAAGGTGTATAAATACATATTAAAACACTACATGTATATACATTTTAACTGAGTCGTTAAGTCATCGTTAGTCGTTACATGTAAGTGTTGTTTTGAAACTTTTAGGTTAACGATCTTGTTAAATGTTGTTAACCCAATGTTTATAATATCAAATGAGATTTTAAATTATTATATTATCATGATATTATCATGTATGAATATCTCTTAATATGATATATATACATTAAATGTCTTTACAACGATAATCGTTACATATATGTCTCGTTTAAAAATCATTAAGTTAGTAGTCTTGTTTTTTACATATGTAGTTCATTGTTAATATACTTAATGATATATTTACTTATCATAGTATCATGTTAACTATATATATATATCCATATATATGTCATCATATAGTTTTTACAAGTTTTAACGTTCGTGAATCACCGGTCAACTTGGGTGGTCAATTGTCTATATGAAACATATTTCAATTAATCAAGTCTTAACAAGTTTGATTGCTTAACATGTTGGAAACATTTAATCATGTAAATATCAATCTCAATTAATATATATAAACATGGAAAAGTTCGGGTCACTACAGACGGTACATCGTGGTTACTTGAAACGACCATAATGCCCACTTAGGAAACACGGAAAACACCATGCATCCCCACCAATTTCTCTCAGGCTACAATCCCGTAACAAGCTACGCCCAAGACTATATAATCAATCACGACCTACTAGGCTCACCATAACGTGAACCAAGTCCTGCATTAATCCAAATTGAGAAGGATACATGTTGCGATAGTACTCTGTACTCCAACGGCTCACCCTTGCACAACTCAACCAGTTGCACACCCGCTTACGAGCAAGAGTTGTCTTCCACAAACTACAATTGGTAATTCTCAACTCGGCAGTTAGATGCCAGCAAGATGGCCGACACACTCCACCAATGAGCACTTCCTACGGTAGCGCTTCATTACTAGCACAAGGCTATCATTGTAAATGAACTCCACCAATGGCAATAAGCCAAGTCAACTCCGGTAAATCATGAAGGGTCTCTAAACTGAGAACCAACTTTTCCCTAGCACCATAATCGGACTGTTCCTTTCCGCAGTCAACTCGCAAATATCAACACAAAAATCACTCTTGAAACACTAACAGTCCCTTTTACCTACTCGCAACCGATTTGCCCGTCTTCAAGTCATTCCAGGGCAACATTAATACACCACACTCTCGACAAAATACCATTTCTAAATACACATGGTGACTTTCTAGTACTAGCATGGAAGCTAATTGTGTACTAGAATTTCGCCAATAACGTGTATTCGTCTTAACCAAATTCGCAATCTGCCACGCAACCCCAATATGCCCACCAACAATGGATGAGCATTTCGTCTTAACCGTCCATTAAGGAAGGCCTCGACATTCCAACACATTCGAGTTCTCACAATACAAGATAACACACCCTCGAAAATCAAGCCGTAACTGTGCCCTTCTAAATGAAGCATTCAAGACTGGCTACTTTTCATTTTTTTTTAAGTTATATTTTTTTCTTACTTTCATTCTATTAGGTTTTATCTTAATTATCTATATATACATATTGTAATTATAAACTTATGAAAAAAATGTCGTTTATATGATAGAACTATATTTTGCTGCAAACGATTTTTGGCCACACATTGTGAGTCATCTATACTACTGAAATAATGTTTAAGATTTAAAACAAAATTATTTTCCAGCAGCAACGAGCGGACCAATGACCATCTATTACTCGTTTACAGATATTACTAGCATGTGTTATTCATGTTTATTACTTTTATAACTTATAAAAACAAGTTTATTACTTTTATAACTTATAAAAACAAGTACCGTATAAATTGTAACAAATTAAATAGCTATTCTCTTTGACATGCATGTATACTGCCGAACCTTTTAGGCAAGAGCTGCTGTGAAAGTAGATTGACTTGATTCAGAAAGCTTTGGCTGCTGCAAAAGTTGTGGAATTAGAAAAGGTAGGAGCTACCGGTGATGAAGCAATCTCGGTGTTGATCGAGTTGAATTATGATCAAGTTAAGATAATGTGTTGAAGGGGTCTTATGGAGGTGTAGAGTCTTGTCCTTGTTTAGGCAAGAGCTAGCTGCGAAGAGACGTGTCTAAAGGTGTGGGATTACATCCAACACGTCATAAGGTTTCTTTGTCGAAGTCCTCGAGTTTCGTTGTTGTCCATATGGATGAAGCGGTGGCAAAGCCCAAGAAGAAGAATAAGAAGAAGCTTCCGGTTAATGATGATGTGTTGAAGCTTCTGCTGTTGGTTTGAAGACCGGTCCGTCTTCTGTTAGTGGTATTGATGCGGAGAAGAAAGATGCTTCTTTTGTCGAGCCTCCTAAGGCATATTTATTCTCCATAAGAGCGGGCAAGTCAGTTTGGTTTGAACAGATGGAAAGCAAGCTTCTAAAAGCTGGTACCAAATGCAAAAAAGATTTCTCTACCAGCGGATAAACGGATAAACTAGCTGTTATTTGAATATTCGGCTTGATGTTTGTTTGGGTCTCGGATTTTGTTTGAATGTGTTTGTTTCCCTTTTGGGTCTAGGAGGTTTTGTCTGTAGGATTAATGTGCAAGGTACTCAAGTAACAAATTAAATATTTTAATTATTTGGAATCGATATTAATTCATTTACTATTCATATGAATAGTAAATGAAATGAAATTAATTAATTTACTATTCACATGAAAGTGACATGATAGAAATTATTAATTATAAGTTACATAACATACCCCTAAAGTATTTGAGAAATACGACTTTTTAAAACCAAATCAAATTACAGACAATCAACATATTGAATTTGTGAATTGATTTGATGGTTTATTTTTTAATGATATACAAGACCCGTGAATCTTGTTTGTTTTAAAACGCGTATCACAAATAATATTTTAAGTTGGTTCACATGTTTTACTCTCCATTATAAATATGCTCATATTTTTGTTTGGAGGAAGTCACGAAAGAAAAGAAGTATCTTATATTTTCTTTGATCCCTTTTGTATAACAAAAACACATAAGGAGTTTATCGATTAGCTATTTGTTTACTTAATCAACGATTGATTAATAAGTTACTTGGGTTTGGACTAGCATCCATTGACGGTCGTTTGAAGTGTAGTGTGGACTATCCTAAGAGACGGTCATATTTTTAATCGTAGGTTTCTCTCCTTCAAACAGTTTCTTCAAGAAAGATATATCGTTTACTCACTTTGTGAATTACATATTTTGACAATTATTAGTGGTGTAACTGGATCCTTGGAAAGATTAATCGTGTGCATGTTTCATTAAATAAGTGAATATTTAATCTTGTAAAATTATGTTCATAAAATAATAAAAGATTATTATTTTAACTATCCGCTGCGTTAATCTGATTTAAAAGTACACACAGTTTTCCATCAGTGGTATTAGAGCCGCTTTTACACTGTTTTAATTGTCGGGTGTTTATTCTTTAGATATAACTTTGTGGTGTATTGGTGAAAGTCGAAACCTTTTTGGTTTTTAAAGTCAACGCGGTTGATTTAGAATTAACCTCATGACGCACAAATATGATTGAAAGAATATCACTATTTTAAATTGTAGATTTAATTCTTATGGCTTGAATATTTATTATAATTGTTGATTGTTGTATTCCATGGTTATACACATGCATTGTAACCATGGACAAGCCATATATAGGTTTTAATAATGTAGTTATTAAAATTGTGATTGCATACATAGCCCGTAATGCCCCGACCTATGTGATTGTTGTGATTGTTGATTACGGCAATATTATGTCATGTTGATTATTTATTTTATTAGAAAGGTCATTTTGAAGCCAAAGTTGTATTATATTTATTTTTACATTTTCATAGTATTGTATTTAAGTTTATTCTAAATTGTAAAAGTATTAGATTAGTTGTACTTTTCAATTTTAAATAAATGTAATAAGATGAAGATTAAAGATAAAGATGCAACGTGGATTTTGAATTAGAAGATGGCGAAAAGGTCAAGTTGACAACGATGGCGCTTGTCAGGTTTCACTTGATTCTTGAATTAAGTGGGAGCTACGATATTACCCTTAGTTTGACCTCTTGATCCCATGTCAGCTCATGGGATCAAGCATAGGATTTTTGGGCTAGGCTATGTGTGTGTGATGCATAGTTGTGTTTTAATTTTGCATTTATATATAATTGTTGATTAGAATATATATGTTAAATGTTTTTGAAGAAAACATTAAATAAAACCGGTAACGAGTTTCAAATATTAAAATTGATAATTTTAAAAGGTTAAACTCTAACGAGTTTAAAGTTAAATAATTTTGAGACTCAAGTTATATATGTTTTTGATGGAAACATTAAATAAAACTCTAAACGAGTTTCAAAGATTAAAATTGATGATTTTAAAATAAGTTAAACTCTAACGAGGTTAATGTTAAATGATTTTAAAAGTCAAATAATATATATGGACGACATTTTTTAAAACTATTTTAAAACGATACACGTTTGTGTATTTGTTAATTTTATATCCTATAAATTAAATAACAAATTAGATCACAAACATAATCGACATATACAATTGGTTAAAATATTTTTTTAACTAATAGTGTAGCGAATCTTGTGTGCATGTATTATTCGTTGACACAAACTTTTTCCAAAATACCCGTCAAATTTAAGTCATGCCATCCAATGAGCTTACAAACACTCCTCGTTATTTTTCTGATCTAGTGAGAGTAGGCTGAATTATAGCCACGAGGTGGATTTTTCGATCTAGTGAGACTAGCGTGAATTTTCACTGTTTCTAAATTGGACGACTTAATCGTATTCACGGTGAGACCTGAGTTCGAGGCAATGATGGGACAAACATGCCATTAGATAATAGTGGTTTGTTGGACTACATATATCTCTAGGTCCCATAAAGATCTAAGAGTTGTACTTGTAATGCAATTGGTACCCGCTACCTACCAATAGACTCCATAACTGCTAGCTGATCAACAGATTGTGGCTATGGAACCTCTATGTGGATCTTAAGCTTTCGTAAATTAATTATTTTTTAAAAATATTATAAAAATTTGGGTAGTTAATTTATTAATGCTCAATATCTAAAATACTAAATTGAATCTTATATCTGTTGTAGATGTCAAATAATCAAAACGTAAACCAAAACACACTTCCTTCTTTGTTGGAGAAGGATAAACTCAATGTTCAAACTTCCTAGACTGGCACTGCAACCTGAGAATTGTTCTCAAGCATAATTGGAAGTTGAATAAAGTTTAGAACCCATATCCTTTCTTCCTGTTGTGGCAGTTGCTGCTACTCAGCAAAATGATTATCGAATGTTGTTCGATGATCAGGAAGAAATAGAATTGAAGGGTGAAAAAGAATAAGCCGAATACTTTGTGGAAGGAAAATGACAAATCATTTGCTAGGAAAAATATTCCACCTTCCAAGAAGGAAAGCCCAACAAAAGACGCCGAATGTTTCCATTGTGAAAAGGTTGGCAATTGGAGAAGGAAGTTGTCCTATCTTCCAATCTGAGCTGAGAAAAGGCAATGCTAGTGAGACTAGCAAATCAGGTATATTCCATATATAGTTATATACTTCTTCTAGTGATTCCTAGATCTTTGTTAACTGGTTGTGGCCTTCACACCTGTAACAATAGGAAAGGAATGAGAAGAAGTAATAGACTGAAGAAAGACACACTTGATTTCGTTGCGAGGTTTTGACCTCTATATGAGACATTTTTCAAAGACTGCATTCATTTTAAAACAAATCATAACCTTTATTTCATCAATAAAGGTTTAAAAAGCTTTACGTAGATTATCAAATAATGATAATCTAAAATATCCTGTTTACACACGACTATTACATAATGGTTTACAATACAAATATGTTACAACGAAATAAGATTCTTGAATGCAGTTTTTACACAATATCATACAAGTATGGACTCCAAATCTTATCCTTATTTAAGTATGTGACAGCGGAAGCTCTTAATAATCACATGAGAATAAACATGCTTAAAACGTCAACAAAAATGTTGGTGAGTTATAGGTTTAACCTATATATATCAAATAGTAACAATAGACCACAAGATTTCATATTTCAATATACATCCCATACATAGAGATAAAAATCATTCATATGGTGAACACCTGGTAACCGACATTAACAAGATGCATATATAAGAATATCCCCATCATTCCGGGACACCCTTCGGATATGATATAAATTTCGAAGTACTAAAGCATCCGGTACTTTGGATGGGGTTTGTTAGGCCCAATAGATCTATCTTTAGGATTCGCGTCAATTAGAGTGTCTGTTCCCTAATTCTTAGATTACCAGACTTAATAAAAAGGGGCATATTCGATTTCGATAATTCAACCATAGAATGTAGTTTCACATACTTGTGTCTATTTTGTAAATCATTTATAAAACCTGCATGTATTCTCATCCCAAAAATATTAGATTTTAAAAGTGGGACTATAACTCACTTTCACATATTTTTACTTCGTCGGGAAGTAAGACTTGGCCACTGGTCGATTCACGAACCTATAACAAATATGTACATATCTATCAAAGTATGTTCAAAATATATTTACAACACTTTTAATACATTTTGATGTTTTAAGTTCATTAAGTCAGCTGTCCTCGTTAGTAACCTACACTAGTTGTCCAACGTTAGATGTACAGAAAAAAAATTGATATATATTATCTTGAATCAATCCACGACCCAGTGTATACACGTCTCAGGCTAGATCACAACTCAAAGTATATATATTTTTGGAATCAATCCCAACCCTGTATAGCTAACTCCCACATTACTGCATATAGAGTGTCTATGGTTGTTCCAAATAATATATACACATGGGTCGATATGATATGTCAAAACATTTGCATACGTGTCTATGGTATCCCAAGATTACATAATATATTAGAATACATGTATAATATAATATAAGTTAGCTAGGATATGATTAATATAGATTTGTTACCAATTTTCACGTTGCTACAACAAGAAAAATTATCCAATCTTGTTTTACCCATAACTTCTTCATTTTAAATCCGTTTTGAGTGAATCAAATTGCTATGGTTTCATATTGAACTATATTTTATGAATCTAAACATAAAAAGTATAGGTTTATAGTCTGAAATATAAGTTACAAGTCATTTTTGTAAAGGTAGTCATTTCAGTCGAAAGAACGACGTCTAGATGACCATTTTAGAAAACATACTTCCACTTTGAGTTTAAACATGATTTTTGGATATAGTTTCATGTTCATAAGAAAAATCATTTTACCAGAAGAACAACTTTTAAATCAAATTTTATCATAGTTTTTAATTAACTAACCCAAAACAGCCCGCGGTGTTACTACGACGGCGTAAATCAGATTTTACGGTGTTTTTTGTGATTCCAGGTTTTAAATAATTAAGTTAGCATATCATATAGATATAGAACATGTGTTTAGTTGATTTTAAAAGTCAAGTTAGAAGGAATAACTTTTGTTTGCGAACAAGTTTAGAATTAACTAAACTATGTTCTAGTGATTACAAGTTTAAACCTTCGAATAAGATAGCTTTATATGTATGAATCGAATGATGTTATGAACATCATTACTACCTCAAGTTTTCTGGATAAAGCTACTGGAAATGATAAAAATGGATCTAGCTTCAAAGGATCCTTGGATGGCTTGAAAGTTCTTGAAGCAGTATCATGACACGAAAACAGTTCAAGTAAGATTTTCACTCGAAATAAGATTGTTATAGTTATAGAAATTGAATCAAAGTTTGAATATGAGTATTACCTTGTATTAGAAAGATATCTTACTGTAAATAAGAAAGATTTCTTGAGGTTGGATGATCACTCTACAAGATTGGAAGTAAGCTAGCAAACTTGGAAGTATTCTTGATTTTATGAAACTAGAACTTGTAGAATTTATGAAGAACACTTAGAACTTGAAGATAGAACTTGAGAGAGATCAATTAGATGAAGAAAATTGAAGAATGAAAGTGTTTGTAGGTGTTTTTGGTCGTTGGTGTATGGATTAGATATAAAAGATATGTAATTTTATTTTCATGTAAATAAGTCATGAATGATTACTCGTATTTTTGTAATTTTATGAGATATTTCATGCTAGTTGCCAAATGATGGTTCCCACATGTGTTAGGTGACTCACATGAGCTGCTAAGAGCTAATCATTAGAGTGTATATACCAATAGTGCATACATCTAAAAGCTGTGTATTGTACGAGTACGAATACGGGTGCATACTAGTAGAATTGTTGATGAAACTGAACGAGGATGTAATTGTAAGCATTTTTGTTAAGTAGAAGTATTTTGATAAGTGTCTTGAAGTCTTTCAAAAGTGTATGAATACATATTAAAACACTACATGTATATACGTTTTAACTGAGTCGTTAAGTCATCGTTAGTCGTTACATGTAAGTGTTGTTTTGAAACCTTTAGGTTAACGATCTTGTTAAATGTTGTTAACCCAATGTTTATAATATCAAATGAGATTTTAAATTATTATATTATCATGATATTATGATGTACGAATATCTCTTAATATGATATATATACATTAAATTTCGTTACAATGATAATCGTTACATATATGTCTCGTTTCAAAATCATTAAGTTAGTAGTCTTGTTTTTACATATGTAGTTCATTATTAATATACTTAATGATATGTTTACTTATCATAATATCATTCTAACTATATATATAACCATATATATGTCATCATATAGTTTTTACAAGTTTTAACGTTCGTGAATCACCGGTCAACTTGGGTGGTCAACTGTCTATATGAAACCTATTTAAATTAATCAAATCTTAACAAGTTTGATTGCTTAACATGTTGGAAACACTTAATCATGTAAATAACAATTTCATTTAATATATATATAAACATGGAAAACTTCGGGTCACTACAACAAAACACTCCCAACATATTCTACTGAGAGAGGATGATTTTAGTGTGAGAAAGCTCCAATCTAGGAGGAAGAAGCCCGGTTCTCGCCAAAGCTCGAGAGTTAAGGTGGTTCCTTTCGTTCACGGCTACATTTTGGTAGTGTTGGTAAGCTCTAACCCCGAATTTAATTGTTATGATTCTTGTTCATGTAGGGTTTGAGCTTGTTAGGGTTCTAAACCCCATTTCTCATGAAATTAGGGGTTTTGTTGTATTGCTAGTGTAAGTGAACCCGATTATTGTGGGTTTAGGGTTAGATGATAAATTTGGAAGTATTTGTCATTGGTTTGGGTGTTAATCACTAGATTGGATATTTATTGGTGACTTAGATGTTCATAAGAACATGTTAGTTGGTTAAAATGGGTGTTAACCTTGATTTGGAGTCAAACTAAGATATGAGGTCAAGATTTGATGAACCAAGTATATAAATGTTTGATTTAGGTGTTAATTGGTGTTTTGAAATTATAATCACTAGTCGTTATTGATTTTGGGCGTTTTCGGGACTTAGGTCAAAACGGGTGAAATGAGATGGGTCAAATTGGTAATGACTTTAATTTTGGATTAATTGGTTGATAAGCAATTTTGTTAAGACCTATATTGGCTTAAATGGTGTCAAGTATAATTTTGGTTAAATTGTACTTGTTTGGATGGGTCAGAATTACCACCCGTAGTGATAATTGGTGAAGTCCATTTTAGGTGACTAAATGGGCGGGTCGTTGTGTTAGATAGAAACACTCGGTTAAGGGTGTTGGCGTCAAATTCTCTTGTAGATAATGTATGTTGATTGTGTGTATATCTATATGCGTATTATAGGTAAAGCTTGCTCGTTTGTGTTTGGATGTGAATTACATACATGACTTGTGCGGGCAATTCAAGGTGAGTGGAATGATTATATGCATATGTATGTAATGTATTTATTTGTATGATATGGTATGAACCAAAGAGCCAGTAGTGCCATAGTATGTGTGGGCGTGCTATGATGTAAACCAAAGAGCCGGTAGCGTCATAGTACGTGTGTTGTAGTGTGAACCAAAGAGCCGATAGCACTATCGCATGATTTGTTAGGGTGTGAACCAAAGAGCCGGTAGCACCTTAGCGTTGTTAGATTGTGAACCAAAGAGCCGGTAGCACTCTAGCGTGTGTATGACTCGAGTTGTGATGTGAACCAAAGAGCCGTTAGCATCATGACAAATGCGTATGGTGTGAACCAAAGAGCCGGTAGCACCATGACGCGAGAATGGTTAACCATATTGTGTGTGTTGTTTATTTAGCATTTAATATTGTGATGAATATATGCTATTTGTTATGCTAGCTTACGGTATGGGAGATTATTAGCTTTATGCTTGCGATGGTATGCTAATTAGATTTCTAGTATGTATGCGGTATTTGTGTAAGTGTTTGCAGGTAAGTAGATTATATATGTAGATGTATAATTACTGCATTCACTAAGCTTTATGCTTACCCCTCTCGTTGTTTACCTTTTGACAGGTATTGTGGTTTGAAGCTAGCTAGTTTGTTAAACTAGATGCATAGTAGCGTTTGGGCTCGATGGGGTAGCTTTTAGATATTGAACGTGGATTGGGGATTTAGTAGTCCCCGGGATTGTGCTCTTGGTATCGGTTTGGGTTGTAGAGTCCTAATCTGTCTAAAGAGATAAATGGGTCGAAGTTACTACATTATTTATAAAATGGGTCATTGTGGGCCCGGTGTTGTAAAACTTATTTGCATTGTGGAAATCTCTTAGTTTTACTTAATATGATGTGTTGTGAAAGTTGTTTCGTCTAAAAGTGTCGGGAAGCGGGTTTTCCGCTCGTGTGAATTTAAAAAAAAAAACTGATCAGGAACTTTTAGTTCATTTGGATGCCGTCCCAAGGGTTTGGACGCCGTCCAGTCCTTCAGAGCTGGACGCCGTCCAGATGTACTGTCCCAGAAAATTTTTTTAGGGCGTGTTTTTGGTAAAACGGAGTCGGGATGTTACAAGTGGTATCAGAGCATAGTCTAAGGGAATTAGGTAACCTTGGAATAGGTGCCTAGTCTTAGGCTTATTGACAGTTATGTATTATTTGCGGAATTTGTAGGAATACGGGTCGGATTGAGATTTGTTAGTGCCTTAGAGTAGGTGACTAACTAGGACTTGTGTTTGTCCAAAGTGTGATTATGTGGGGCCTTATTCCGCTGGTAAATTAGTGCCTTAGATAGGTAGTGCCTAATGTAAGTAGGCAAACTTGGACGTTGTTTTAGTGATAGTCACCTAGGTTGTAGGTTGACTTGTTGTTGTGGTGTGCTTGTGTACGTTTATTACTATATTGTATACTGGTGTATATATACAGGTATCTATTGGTGCGGTGTTCTAGGGACGAATCTATTGGAGAGATTCGCATGTTTGTCGGTTTGAGTGATCAAGTTCGCGGTAAGGACTTTGGTCATTCGGGTACTAGGAGTTATCGCATGTTATTTTGTGTGAATGTTGCGTCAGTCCGGGTAAAGTACTTTGCGTGACCATGTGAAAATGGTAAGGTACGCATTTGTAATAGTGACTGATCACCATTATTACGAAAGTGTATCTTGACATCAAGCATGACATGATGAGTACCGAACAGAGGAAACGTGGCATGGTTGGGGTAGATTCGGGATAAATAAGGAATCTTTTATTGGTTCCTAGGTTATAGCGGTCTCGGGTGATGTGCTTGTTGTCACATCGGATTCGTTGTGAGTCGGAAATTGTTACGGTGAATTCGGTTATTTAAGTGAGTGAGCCAACTCACGAGTTCGGCACATATTTAGTCACCCTACGTAGTGGGTGCATTTTGAGATCGTCATTGGTTGTAGTTACCCATCGTAACTAGGATGACCGATTAGTGTGTATGTGTGTGCGACAAGGACTTGAATCCCGTAATGGGGTGTAGCAAGTCTAATGATTGTAGAACGGGGTTACACTCGGTAGAGTGTGTGGTTAGAGAATCGTGTTAGGATTCTAATTGTGAGTCACCTTGGAATTGGCGAATCGAGTAGTCTTAGGGTCATTAAACTCATGGGAGTGGGACCCGTACGACGGTAATTGCGTTTGTGTGTTAGCGTGTTGTGGATTATAGAGTAATATTCCTAACGGAATATCCCTTGTAGTGGTGGATGTGTCGATGTGCGAAAGGGTGTAAGACTTGGTGTTTTCAAGCATCTCTTTAGTGTTAGATGAAAGGTTTCGCGAGGCTATATTGTTTGGCCTTGTGGAAATTGCGGGTAGCGTGTGATCGCTAGGAACTTTCGATAAGAAAATAAACTGTAATGTTGTCGGGTAGGTATGACTTCGGGTCATTATTATAGAAAGATGGGTGACATCGGATGTATGGAACCTAAAGATTTAGATTATAAAATTTGGTTGATAATGGTGGGAGTTTGCATGACACTGTGTCAGGTGCCTCTTTATACCTGCTAGTGTAATGCTCAACTCCAGTAGTGGTGTGATCACCTTGTGCTTAGGGTGACCGTGAGATACCCTTGGGAGCATCGGAGATTATAATAGTGATCGACGGGTGATAGTAATTCGACGATTGCGAAAGTCAAAGTTTAAGAGCATTGTGATGAATACTTCTTATGAAGTGACGGATGAGCGAATCTTGTTGCTCTTAAGTGATGGATGGGTAAAGATGGCCGGTGAGCCAGTGATGTACTTAATCTTCAGTTAGGCCGAAGATTATGATGAATTGTTGATATTGCGGCCGACGCAATTATCGTGTCGGATTGGTCACTCTTCACCATGAGAGTGAGCCATTGTTGATAAAGGTTCGTTGAGTGGAAGGTCGGGTGATCTCGACTGAGATGCATGACTGATTAAGCGGAGTGGCATATGCCTAGTCGTAGAGGCGTATGTGAGACCTTAGTGGAGTTCGCTTTGCGAACGATTAAGGACTGTTAATAGTAATTATGGTATGAAGGTGCGATGTTATCGCGTGTACGTCACTTCAAGCGAATGTGTATGTCGGCTCTGAGAGCCCGAAGTGAATTCGTGGTGATTTGGAGTGGATGACCAGTGATGAGAATGGTCATGTGTTTCGTGGAATGCTAATCCCCCAGGATGTTATCATCTTGGCGGTGAGAATGTGGAGCCACATTTCTAAGTGGGGGAGTTTTTACTGCCGCCCAAGGAAGCTCCGGTGGTGTTATATATATCAAAGTGTCGGAGTGCACTGTGCTAAGCCTTAATAGGTATTCGGAGTTCCTAACGAGGAAGAGTGACGGGTTTTTGATGTCAACTCGAGATCGTGCATTACGATTGTGAGTTATTGTTGAAGGAATGTTATGCGTGAAGATTGTGATGATGGGATCGAAGGAAGTGTAAGACTTCCTATGTAAGGTGGTCGTATAGTACCAATGTGAATCTTGAGATCTCGGGGTGAGAGAATGAAGCTGTCATTACGGGTGCTCTCATAGAAAAAAATCTGGGTTGTCATGAAACCCGGATAGGATTATTGGATGGGAAAGAGTTCGATATCGTGGCGAATGCTGTATTTTCCCTGTCGAGAAATGTGATCTTAGAAATTGTCAGTGAATCATTCCACATTATGGACGATTGTGAGGCAGAGAGTGTCGGTTCTGACTGTCTTGTAGTGACCCGGAGATTTCCGATCAAATTTAAACTTTAATCTTTATATGTTTCCGACATGATAAGCAAAGTTTGTTAAGTTGAATCTCAAAAAGTTTAAATTGTGTTCATATATTCATTTAACTTTTGACCATTTCTGATGACTCACGAACAATTGTTGAAAATAAATATGTGTACATATGAATGTTTGTATATATAATAATTTGAAATTATAAAATAAATAATAAAATTAAATATGTAAAATGAGATACAAAATAATTAGATGTAATCTAAAACAATTATATATATATATATATATATATATATATATATATATATATATATATATATATATATGTATAAGTAATATTATATGTACATTGTAACACGTATAAAATATTCAAATAGATTACCATATAAATAAAAATGAAGTATGAGGTTAGTGTATTATATGTATTTATAAGTTAAAGTATAATGTTATACTAAAATTATGATCATTACTTTCATTGAAATTATTATCAACATTAATATTAATATTAATACTTGTTATCATTTTATTTTGGTTGTTATTAGTAAACCTATTAAAATTATCAATTTACGATTCTTAATATCACCACTATTTACAATTATTATTAATACAATTATTATTATTTTTAATATTATTGATATTATTATTATTATTATTATTATTATTATTATTATTATTATTATTACTATTAGTATTTCGAAATATTCATTAGTATTAGTATTTATTAATAATAACATTATAGATATTAGAATTTATGAATTATATATACAGAATACATATAGATATATAAAAAAAAAACATAAATATGATCCAATAATTATATGAGAACTGTGATATACAAAGTTAGATACAAATAAATATTTTGTTCTCTATCGTTTTCATACTGTAGGAGAATTGCTTTATGTCACCAAAACAGTACCAATTGATTCTAATTTATTCACAAAATAACAAATTCTATTAGAAGCCTTTTTCTCTTTTTAATTGTTTATATTTTTTTTGTGTACTGGGTTCTGTCGACACCAAATTCTTATCTACCCCATTCCTTTTCACCCTCATCATGTTTAACTACTTGCTATTGTTTCTGGCTTCGGTTTCTGTCCAAAACCAACAACCAAAACACCACCTACGGCTACTTCTGTTGTTATTCGACACCTATCAACCAACCATCAAAACTGCATCGTAGCTACTTGAAACTTATCATAAACCGGGTACCAATTTTTAGACAACTTCATCACTGTTTTTCCTATCTCGTTGCCAACCCAGAATCAAGATCGCCACATGAAACCCACTTATTTCTATCAAAAACCCACTGCATATTATTACTGTTGCATCTCCTCCTTGTTAATACTCGCTGTTATTACAGTCATCGAAACCAATACCGTTCGTTGCTAACCATTGAATCCAAATACGTATTTATCTAAACCCACTTGTAAACACCATGAAAACTTACTTCTGTTTTCTATTTTAACCGATACCCTACAACACCATGAAACCACCTTCGAATCACCAATACCGCCACCACTTCAATCAAAACCGCCATCAACTACACTCCTCTCTCTCCTTGCCTCTTTTCTGATGAAGAACGGCTGCTATGTTTATTTTTTCTCACGATTGAACCTCATCGACTCTCAAGGTTTCTGATAAAAAAAAATAAGGAATAGAAAAGGATGCTTCAATTATATTTTTTTTTTTCCTTTAAAGATGCTGCACGCGTTCCTTTTGCCTTTCTTATGGCCGACACTCACAAACAATCAAGAAACCCCACTTATTATTTTTCTCCCTGTCGACCGATTCGTTTTGTCAAGGGTGAACACATTGGGCTGTTAAGTTTATACATTTTGGGCCAAATCATTGTTAGGCCAATTGTATCATTGTTGGGCCTCTATCTGGGCCGAGAGCCAACTAAGAAGTCGTTGTTAAGTTGCTACCATGATGCGTGCTGTTTTCTGTGCTACTTAGCTAATAGAATAATGATGATGATAACGTATGAAAACACGATGATGATTCGGTGTATCTAATGGTGATGTTTAATGATGTTGAATCATGATTAGAGATTCATTATGATAATAATTATAATACGTTGATGAAATAAAGAAGTTAATGTTATGATTTTATGTGTATGATGATGATAATAAATGATAAAGGATGATGGTGATGAAGGTGTAAGTGGGTTATGCTCTTGTAGAAGATGAAGGAAAAACAGAAATACGCGTGATATAGTTTTAATCAGAGAATATAATAGAAAGGAATGGGTAGAGCTATGGTTCAGGGTGTTTTAGTGTAACCGAGAGGTCTCGGGTTCAATTCCGGACTGGGACATTCTTTTTGTTGAAAGGTTATTAAGGTAGTTCTTTTATTTCTATTATGATTATTATTATTATTATTATAAATATGATTATTATAGTTATTGTTATTAATATTAGTATTGTAATTATTATTGTTAAGAATACTACTAATATATGTAATAAATATCAATTATCAATTATTATTATTATTATTAAGTATTAGTAATATTATGAATATCATTAATATAGTTATTACTATCATTAGCGTTATTACTAGTATTAAATTTTTAGTATTATTATTAATAATCTTATAAATATTATCATCATTGATAATATTATTACTTTGTAATGTCCTTATGTATTTTTGTTATTATCATTACTAATATTGTTATTAACTTTATCATATTAATATTGTATGTACTATTAATAACATTACCAAAAATTATCATTTTAAGTATTATTATCACTAGTATGATTATGATTATTATTATTATTATCATTTTATAAATATTAGAACTATTATTATTAACATAAGTATATTATTAGTATTAGTATCATTTTCTATAATTATTAGAATTATTAATATTGGCATAAGTAATATTATTATTAATAGTATCACCTTTATTAAAATGATTATCATTAACGAGTATTGTTATTATTAAAAATTAATATAATCATTACTAAAAAGTATCATTGCTTTGAATATGTATTTTTTTTATATATAAAAACTATTATAAATACTATTAACATTATTATTAAGAAAATTATTATTTTATCAGTATACTTATTCTACTATTATTATAACTATATTAAGTAGACAAAAAATTTCTTAAATAAAAAGATATATAATATAAAACTTAACTATATTAAAAATTTTTGTTTATTTAAATATATATAAAATAACATATAATTTATCAATATAAAAATTAATTCACTAATAATAATATATATATTCGATTATGATTATATATGTATTAATGAATAAAAAATGATATAGGTTCGTGAATCTGAGGCCAACCCTGCTTGGTTCAATTGTTCAATATAGTCATATATATTTTTACTACAAAATACATTAGGTGAGTTTCATTTGCTCCCCTTTTAAATGCTTTTGCAATATATATTTTTGGGACTGAGAATACATGCGCTGCTTTTATAACTGTTTTACGAAATAGACACAAGTAATCGAAACTACATTATATGGTTGAATGATCGAAATCGAATATGCCCCTTTTAGTCTGGTAATCTAAGAATTAGGGAACAGACACCCTAATTGACGCGAATCCTAAAGATAGATCTATCGGGCCCAACAAGCCCCATCCAAAGTACTGGATGCTTTAGTACTTCGAAATTTATATCATGTCCGAAGGAGGATCCCGGAATGATGGGGATATTCTTATATGTATATTGTGAATGTCGGTTACCAGGTGTTCAATCCATATGAATGATATTTTTGTCTCTATGCATGGGACGTATGTTTATGAAATGAAAATATGAAATCTTGTAGTCTATTAAAGTTATGAAATGTTTATTTATGTTAAACTAATGAACTCACCAACCTTTTGGTTGACACTTTAAAGCATGTTTATTCTCAGGTATGAAAGAAATCTTCCGCTGTGCATTTGCTCATTTTAAAGATATTACTTGGAGTCATTCATGACATATTTCAAAAGATGTTGCATTCGAGTCATCGAGTTCATCAAGATCATTATTAAGTCAATTATAATTGGTTGTATTATGAAATGGTATGCATGTTGTCAACTTTCGATGTAATGAAAGATTGTATTTTCAAAAAAAACGAATGCAAAGTTTGTAAAATGTATCATATAGAGGTCAAGTACCTCGCGATGTAATCAACTGTTATGAATCGTTTACAATCGATATGGACTTCGTCCGGATGGATTAGGACGGGTCTTTACAGTTGGAATCAGAGCGGTGGTCTTAGCGAACCAGGTCTGCATTAGTGTGTATAACTGATAAGTCGTTAGGATACATTAGTGAGTCTGGACTTCGACCGTGTCTGCATGTCAAAAGTTTTGCTTATCATTTCATGTCGAAAATTACTTGTTTATCATCCTTAAAGTCTAGACACGTCTTACTGCCGCTATTGCATAGACAGTGTATAGATAAATTCATATCTTAGCATATCTGTTATTGTTACCTTTGCCTGACAGCTTCCGTAGATTCCTCCGTAAATTATGGGATTTTAGTATTAAATATGCATATGTAAATTATGTATTGCAAGGTACTAATCTACATCCTACAATCTATTTCTTATCGAAAATTCTTCATCTGATTGTACGGGATGAATCCTTCAACCAGTTTGAGTCCCTCGGATTCCGACAGCTATTCCGATAGTTATCCCGACAGTTATTCCGAATGGATAGTCATCTAAACTCCGGAAGCAACGTCACCAGAATGATTCAACCAATCATCCATCCCCAATTCATCTGATGAGCTCATAGTCAACTTAATCAATGGAGACGCGCAGAAGGCGATTCCTTCCACTAACCAAATTTACCTTTTGGCGAAGAACCTGAAGCACTTATCGGCGAACCTGTTCGTAACACCATTTTCACCCTCATTTCACGAATATCTCACCACGACTATATCATAACTCAGATTCTAAATCTTATTCATCCGCTCGTTCTGACCGACAATCATCCCGGAGTAATCGAAGAAGTCAACGAACTTCGCGCTCGAATAATCAATTCGGAGAATATGGTGCAAAATGTACCAGCTTCAGCAACATCACCGGCACCAACAGTACCATCAATAACAGCACCAGTACCATCAACAATCCATGCTTCAATATCATCATATGTACTTTGAGTATGATCTTCGTTCTACGTATCGTTCTACATCATTTATCTTCGTTCGACATGGTGATTATGTAATCTCTAATGTTTTATAGATTATATATTCTTGTTCCAACGGTAAATCAAATGAATTTAATATCATATTGACTAATTAAATCCATGATTACATCTTAAAAAAATATATATATGTATATATATTTTCATAAAGATTGTAATTAAAAATTCTTGTGCACAAACTGTTAATGGTGAAAATATTTTAACGGGTAGGTAATACCCGAGGAATATTTAGATTTCACATTAATTAGTTACACTGTACATTCTTCGAATCTAATTCAACAGTCATTTACTATCCTACATACGTCCACCGATATACAAATCCGTTCACCACAGAATAACCATATTCATCCAATTTCATATTTGGATTTTGATTTATCAAAAATCAAGTGGCATAATGAAGGAAACATTTGACAAAATAAAATTCGTTAGAAACAAACAAATTAACTATGAGAAATTTTGTTAAGAATCCATGCTAACTGTTCCTAACTAATTGTTCCCAGCTAACTGATTACACTTTATTTATCGCAATTTAATTATCTCAATTTACATTCTCGCAATTTTATTTATCGTCATTTAATTTCTGTTATTTATTTTTACGCACTTTAAATATCGGGACACGTATACAAGGTTTTGACATATCATATCGACCCATCTATATATATTATTTGGAATAACCATAGACACTCTATATGCAGTAATGCAGGAGTTAGCTATACAGGGTTGAGGTTGATTTTATAATAATATATATACTTTGAGTTGTGATCGAGTCTGAGACATGTACACGGGTCACAATACGTATTAATTAATTCGAATATTATATATTAGATTATATATGAATTATTGGACTGTCAACCGTGGACTATCGACTGTGGACTAATAACATTAGATAATTAAAATGAATTAAAATATTGATCATAACATATGAAACTAAACAATTCTTCAAGTTGCCACTTGATTTCATCTTAAACCTCATTTGTATCTTGACGATTACAATCTGCGTTCAAACTTCTCATGATTCTTGAAAACACCTCAAACGATAGGATGAATCAACCACACTTCATCTACGGAAGAAATGATTTATGCATCTAGTTATGCACCTGAGAAACTCTCAGCAACTGAGTAAAAGTTTAACACGTAGCCGCGTCAAATCCTTTGGCATTTATTAGCAAAAAAAAATAAATAAATAACTTTGCGATCCCTTTTCAAAGTAGCAAATTTTGTCACAGCTCCAGCTAGTACATCGACCTTTCATTCGAATAAGTCTTATTATAACTTTGATATATAAGTTTACCTTTCATCATCGTTACCGGGGAACCGTTTATATTCCACCACATTAGCAGTAAACTTACCAGCAACCTCATTGCTCCTTGGCTTAAACCTCTCCGATAAATCACTATATTTATCCAGTGAAACCCTATCATATACTCATCCGTATCTTGTAACGAGAATTGCCATAACAATTACCAGGAATCAGCAATCAGTACTTTGAAAACTCACAGCATATCTACATCAACAGTTATATGTATGACATTTATCTCTTAGAATTATGATCTCTCATTCTGAAATTTTGAAAAGGCACCCAGTTTACGAATCGATACTCTGAATGTTGAAAAAGCTGAATGAAGCAGCAGAAATTGTAGGCAACCGTAAACGACTTTAGTCGTCAAAAGTTTGACGATGAAGAATAATATATTGGAAAAGCTCAGAAACGTTGGAACTGGAAAACGGATAGAGTTAACCATGAAGGAGACCAAGGACAAATACAAGGACCAACCCCTATATTCAAAGGATTCAGGTAATTTTGGATCCGTTGAAATCTTTAGAGAATATCTCGCTCCGAAGTCATGTTAAAATCTTGCGGAAAATCTTTCTCCATCAACCATCGAACTCAGAAATTCAAAAATATCATCATCAATATCTTCGATATTTCTGAGGATATTGTCATAAATATTCTCGTCCGAAATTATATACCTCCTCGTGTTTCCTGTGTATCATTATATTGGAAACGTTCAATATAAAATTTAGTACCGAAAAGCAGATTATGCGAAACTAGGAAGAAAGCCGTGAACAAATCATAAAGAATAAGTTTGACTTCAAAGAATCCAAATGATTCAATGTCTGCTAAAGTCTTCAGTGAATATCTTGCTCCTTACTCTAAACCCTTGCAGATAATAGTCTCTATCATCCTCTGATCTTAGATATTCCGAGATATTATCGTATCTTTCATTATAAATACCCTCTATATTTCTAAAGATATTTACATACCTATTCTTATCTGAAATCATTAATCTCATCATGATATCAGTGTTACATCATATAGAAACTGTTAGTTTCTATATTCTGTAAACTTTCAAGCTTAAAATATGAATGTTATTGAAGTAATGTTGAGAACTGATGCATGAATTAGTATAATATAATGACACTTGATCAACGTGATTATATTACAGAAAGCCATGCTGAGTTTCTAAAGGGAACGTGATGATTCAAAGATTATAACGTCATCATGTGCCATGTTACATAACTCTTTCATTCTGCTTAACTTCTGAACATATCAAAAAAAAAAATTATTATTGATAGTTCTATTCTCAGTGATACAGGTAATTTGACAAAACAAATCGTGCTACTACCTTTCCTTTCTACCTTGTATATTATGATAATTCAAAACTCCATACCTATGAATTCTGGACCGTTACTTGCGAAAAGTAAAAAAAAGCATGAAGCTCCGAAAAAGAAAGGGGGTATAAATCGCAGCAAATAAGAGAGCGCATTAGCTGTGGATGACAATAATTATAGGAGACAGAAACAGGGACATTGAAATATAAGGGAAGATATAAAATCCAATAACAACACAGAAGTTACAAACCGTAAATATTAATACGAATAGCAATATAAAGACACGGTATAATTAAGAATAGTATCACCCCAAGGTAATAGTAGAAGTAAACAGATTCATCTGATGGAAGATTGAAAAGAAGGATGACAGAAATAATAATTAGGAAAATATTAAGGATTAGAACTGAATCAAGCATTGTCACAATCTTTTGGATGTATGAACTAAGAAAGAAAGTATAGGAATAGTGAGAATAATAGAACAGAAGAGCTCAATTTATAATGGATATATCAGACAGAGTAACCAAGGCAGATCACCGTATTTAATTACAGAGATCTTACTTTCCTTACTCGCCGAAGAATCAAATCTTTTAGATTTCAAAGATTTTCTCTAAATCCCTTAAATTCGGAATTCAATCAAGACAACATCAAGAGTTATGATGCATCTTATTTTCTATATTCAACCATGACTAGTCAAAAGTTATGATGAAACTTGTCTTTCTCAATTCACTATTTAGTGAAAGCTTCACTCGTACGCTTCGAATAATCGAATTGTTTTATCCATATTACTCAATAATGATAAAACTCTATTTTATCAACTCATATTCGTCATGAAAACATATTTATTGTTAACCATGACAACCACACTCAAATTTCGGGACGAAATTTCTTTAACGGGTAGGTACTGTAGTGACCCGGAGATTTCCGATCAAATTTAAACTTTAATCTTTATATGTTTCCGACATGATAAGCAAAGTTTGTTAAGTTGAATCTCAAAAAGTTTAAATTGTGTTCATATATTCATTTAACCTTTGACCATGTCTGATGAGTCACGAACAATTGTTGAAAATAAATATGTGTACATATGAATGTTTGTATATATAATAATTTGAAATTATAAAATAAATAATAAAATTAAATATGTAAAATGAGATACAAAATAATTAGATGTAATCTAAAACAATTATATATATATATATATATATATATATATATATATATATATATATATATAAGTAATATTATATGTACATTGTAACACGTATAAAATATTCAAACAGATTACCATATAAATAAAAAAGAAGTATAAGGTTAGTGTATTATATGTATTTATAAGTTAAAGTATAATGTTATACTAAAATTATGATCATTACTTTCATTGAAATTATTATCAAAATTAATATTAATATTAATACTTGTTATCATTTTATTTTGGTTGTTATTAGTAAACCTATTAAAATTATCAATTTACGATTCTTAATATCACCACTATTTACAATTATTATTAATACAATTATTATTATTTTTAATATTATTGATATTATTATTATTATTATTATTATTATTATTATTATTATTATTATTATTATTATTATTATTATTATTATTACTATTAGTATTTCGAAATATTCATTAGTATTAGTATTTATTAATAATAACATTATAGATATTAGAATTTATGAATTATATATACATAATATATATAGATATATAAAAAAAACATAAATATGATCCAATAATTATATGAGAACTGTGATATACAAAGTTAGATACAAATAAATATTTTGTTCTCTATCGTTTTCATACTGGAGGAGAATTGCTTTATGTCACCAAAACAGTACCAATTGATTCTAATTTATTCACAAAATAACAAATTCTATTAGAAGCCTTTTTCTCTTTTTAATTGTTTATATTTTTTTTGTGTACTGGGTTCTGTCGACACCAAATTCTTATCTACCCCATTCCTTTTCACCCTCATCATGTTTAACTACTTGCTATTGTTTCTGGCTTCGGTTTCTGTCCAAAACCAACAACCAAAACCCCACCTACGGCTACTTCTGTTGTTATTCGACACCTATCAACCAACCATCAAAACTGCATCGTAGCTACTTGAAACTTATCATAAACCGAGTACCAATTTTTAGACAACTTCATCACTGTTTTTCCTATCTCGTTGCCAACCCAGAATCAAGATCGCCACATGAAACCCACTTATTTCTATCAAAAACCCACTGCATATTATTACTGTTGCATCTCCTCCTTGTTAATACTCGCTGTTATTACAGTCATCGAAACCAATACCGTTCGTTGCTAACCATTGAATCCAAATACGTATTTATCAAAACCCACTTGTAAACACCATGAAAACTTACTTCTGTTTTATATTTTAACCGATACCCTACAACACCATGAAACCACCTTCGAATAACCAATACCGCCACCACTTCAATCAAAACCGCCATCAACTACACTCCTCTCTCTCCTTGCCTCTTTTCTGATGAAGAACGGCTACTATGTTTATTTTTTCTCACAATTGAACCTCATCGACTCTCAAGGTTTCTGATAAAAAAAATAAGGAATAGAAAAGGATGCTTCAATTATATATTTTTTTTTCCTTTAAAGATGTTGCACGCGTTCCTTTTGCCTTTCTTATGGCCGACACTCACAAACAATCAAGAAACCCCACTTATTATTTTTCTCCCTGTCGACCGATTCGTTTTGTCAAGGGTGAACACATTGGGCTGTTAAGTTTATACATTTTGGGCCAAATCATTGTTAGGCCAATTGTATCATTGTTGGGCCTCTATCTGGGCCGAGAGCCAACTAAGAAGTCATTGTTAAGTTGCTACCATGATGCGTGCTGTTTTCTGTGCTACTTAGCGAATAGAATAATGATGATGATAACGTATGAAAACATGATGATGATTCGGTGTATCTAATGGTGATGTTTAATGATGTTGAATCGTGATTAGAGATTCATTATGATAATAATTATAATACGTTGATGAAATAAAGAAGTTAATGTTATGATTTTATGTGTATGATGATGATAATAAATGATAAAGGATGATGATGATGAAGGTGTAAGTGGGTTATGCTCTTGTAGAAGATGAAGGAAAAACAGAAATACGCGTGATATAGTTTTAATCAGAGAACATAACAGAAAGGAATGGGTAGAGCTATGGTTCAGGGTGTTTTAGTGTAACCGAGAGGTCTCGGGTTCAATTCCGGACTGGGACATTATTTTTGTTGAAAGCTTATTAAGGTAGTTCTTTTATTTCTATTATGATTATTATTATTATTATAAATATGATTATTATAGTTATTGTTATTAATATTAGAATTGTAATTATTATTGTTAAGAATACTACTAATATATGTAATAAATATCAATTATCAATTATTATTATTATTAGGTATTAGTAATATTATGAATATCATTAATATAGTTATTACTATCATTAGCGTTATTACTAGTATTAAATTTTTAGTATTATTATTAATAATCTTATAAATATTATCATCATTGATAATATTATTACTTTGTAATGTCCTTATGTATTTTTGTTATTATCGTTACTAATATTGTTATTAACTTTATCATATTAATATTGTATGTACTATTAATAACATTACCAAAAATTATCATTTTAAGTATTATTATCACTAGTATGATTATGATTATTATTATTATTATTATTATTATTATTATTATCATTTTATAAATATTAGAACTATTATTATTAACATAAGTATATTATTAGTATTAGTATCATTTTCTATAATTATTAGAATTATTAATATTGGCATAAGTATTACTATTATTAATAGTATCACCTTTATTAAAATGATTATCATTAACGAGTATTGTTATTATTAAAAATTAATATAATCATTACTAAAAAGTATCATTGCTTTGAATATGTATTTTTTATATATAAAAACTATTATAAATACTATTAACATTATTATTAAGAAAATTATTATTTTATCAGTAAACTTATTCTACTATTATTATAACTATATTAAGTAGACAAAAGATTTCTTAAATAAAAAGATATATAATATAAAACTTAACTATATTAAAAATTGTTGTTTATTTAAATATATATAAAATAACATATAATTTATCAATATAAAAATTAATTCACTAATAATAATATATATATTCGATTATGATTATATATGTATTAATGAATAATAAAATGATATAGGTTCGTGAATCTGAGGCCAACCCTGCTTGGTTCAATTGTTCAATATAGTCATATGTATTTTTACTACAAAATACATTAGGTGAGTTTCATTTGCTCCCCTTTTAAATGCTTTTGCAATATATATTTTTGGGACTGAGAATACATGCGCTGCTTTTATAACTGTTTTACGAAATAGACACAAGTAATCGAAACTACATTATATGGTTGAATGATCGAAATCGAATATGCCCCTTTTAGTCTGGTAATCTAAGAATTAGGGAACAGACACCCTAATTGACGCGAATCCTAAAGATAGATCTATCGGGCCCAACAAGCCCCATCCAAAGTACTGGATGCTTTAGTACTTCGAAATTTATATCATGTCCGAAGGAGGATCCCGGAATGATGGGGATATTCTTATATGTTTATTGTGAATGTCGGTTACCGGGTGTTCAATCCATATGAATGATATTTTTGTCTCTATGCATGGGACGTATGTTTATGAAATGAAAATATGAAATCTTGTGGTCTATTAAAGTTATGAAATGTTTATTTATGTTAAACTAATGAACTCACCAACCTTTTGGTTGACACTTTAAAGCATGTTTATTCTCAGGTATGAAAGAAATCTTCCGCTGTGCATTTGCTCATTTTAAAGATATTACTTGGAGTCATTCATGACATATTTCAAAAGATGTTGCATTCGAGTCATCGAGTTCATCAAGATCATTATTAAGTCAATTATAATTGTTTGTATTATGAAATGGTATGCATGTTGTCAACTTTCGATGTAATGAAAGATTGTCTTTTCAAAAAAAACGAATGCAAAGTTTGTAAAATGTATCATATAGAGGTCAAGTACCTCGCGATGTAATCAACTATTATGAATCGTTTACAATCGATATGGACTTCGTCCGGATGGATTAGGACGGGTCTTTACATGTCTCCCGTAGAGACACGCGGATGTTATTTGTTCGCGAGAGTGTGTACCCTAGTGATGTGACTGTAGGTTGCATTGAAATGTCGAGGCTATCCTTAATAGCCGGTTTAGGTAGGAAGGTTCACCCGGCGTTGGTAGATATTCTGTGAGTCATGTGACGAATTGCAGAAATTTCGTGATGATAATTCACCATTGATGGGATTCTAGTATACGATTAGTCTCCATGCTAGTACTAGGAAGCCGTCTTGTGTGGTTGTGTGGTAGGGTTTAGAGGAGGAACCCTGCATCGAGTGTTGATGTTATGCTCAGCACGTGGTGTATTATTGTCGTCCCGGATTAATCCAGTGATGGATGGTCATGTGCGGATCGATTGATGGGAAAGTGGTGCTCCTAAGTGATTATTTTGGGGTTACCGAAATTTATTCGTTGAAGGAATGACCCAGTTGTGGAGCAGGAGGAAGTTGGTTCTCGGTCCAGAGAATGTTCATGAATGACCGGTTGAGTAGTACGTTTATGAACCGATGGAGTACGGAGTTTTAAGGAAGCATGAATCCTTCTCGATTTGGATTAATGCAAGACTTGGTTCACGGCATAGTGGACCTAGTAGATCCCGTTGGGTGATGTAGTTGTGGATGTAGCTTGTTGCAAGTTTTAGCCAAGAGAATTTGAAGGGATAATGATGTTTCCCGTATTTTCCTAAGTGGGAATTCTGAACGTTGAGTGTATGAGATACCGTTTGTTGCGGTAATGCGCGCTAGTGATTATTAGAGTGTGGCGAGATATTCGGTTTAATGGAAACCTTTTATGGACATCAATTTTGAAGGTATGTCAGAGGGCCTTTGAGTGTGGGTCTGGTTTGTTAAGTGACAGAGATCACGGGGACGTGATCCAATTTAAGTGGGGGAGAGTTGTAACACCCCGTTTTTCAGTTACGCGTTATTTCGAACGTCGTTCGAAATACGAGGCATGTAAGTGTATATTTGGATCCTAAATAAAGTTGTATTTGAGGTTATAAAACCTTACCATTGGATAGTAAATCTCATTACGTTTCCAACGATATTTGATTCGTCGAAAACGGAGTTACGGTTTGAAAGTTATGACCAAAACAAGTTTCAGTTTCAGACGCAGTTCATTGGGATGCCGTCCAACCTTTTTGGACTCCGTCCAAAAGGCCTAACGGGCCAGCAGCTGTATTTTACTCAAATTAAAAGGGGTATTTGGGTCTTTTCACTTAGGGCCGGTTTGGGATCATCAAAACTGATCTAGAACTCCATTGGAGCTCATTCTCACCCACACAAAACAATCCCAACATATTCTAGTGAGAGAGGATGATTTTAGTATGAGAAAGCTCCGATCTAGGAGGAAGAAGCCCGGTTCTCACCAAAGCTCGAGAGTCAAGGTTGGTCCTTTCGTTCACGGCTACATTTTGGTAGTGTTGGTAAGCTCTAACCCCGAATTTAATTGTTATGATTCTTGTTCATGTAGGGTTTGAGCTTGTTAGGGTTCTAAACCCCATTTCTCATGAAATTGGGGGTTTTGTTGTATTGCTAGTGTAAGTGAACCCGATTATTGTGGGTTTAGGGTTAGATGACAAATTTGGAAGTATTTTTCATTGGTTTGGGTGTTAATCACTAGATTGGATATGTATTGGTGACTTAGATGTTCATAAGAACATGTTAGTTGGTTAAAATGGGTGCTAACCTTGATTTGGAGTCAAACTAAGATATGAGGTCAAGATTTGATGAACCAAGTATATAAATGTTTGATTTTGGTGTTAATTGGTGTTTTGAAATTATAATCACTAGTCGTTAGTGATTTTGGGCGTTTTCGGGACTTAGGTCAAAACGGGTGAAATGAGATGGGTCAAATTGGTAATGACTTTAATTTTGGATTAATTGGTTGATAAGCAATTTTGTTAAGACCTATATTGGCTTAAATGGTGTAGTGACCCGGGAATTTCTGACCAAATTTAAACTTGAATCTTTATATGATTTTGACACGATAAGCAAAGTCTGTAATATTGAGTCACAAAAAAAAAAATTGAACTACTTTCGTATATGCAATTACCCTTCAACTATTCCCGACGATTCCCGAACCACTATTTATAGATAGATACATATATATTATATATATATATATATATATATATATATATATATATATATATATATATATATATATATATATATTAAATTGAAAACTAATATATGATGAATAAATACTATTATTTTATATATATATATATATATATATATATATATATATATATATATATATATATATATATATATATATATATATATATATATATATATATATATATATATATATATATATGAATATTGTAATATAGGTAATTTATAAATATTACGAGTATATATTTAAAAATTGTAATATTTCATTTTGTGTAAATAATTATGTATCAATATTAATTTTGTTATATTAATACTATTATTATTATTAATAATAACATTATTATTAATTATAATTATTATCAATATCAATATTATTATTATTAGTAATTATTAATATTAAATATAATAAAATACGAATAAGTTGTTAACCATCAAATTCAACTTTTAATTTTGTTCGTGATTACTGTACTTTGGGATTCCATATCAAAACACTACAAGTTAAATTGGAAAAGGGACATGTCGGCTCCAATCATGAGTAATAAATCAAATAATTATCAAGGCTAATGCAATTGTATTCTTTATATGCATACATATATGCAGAGAGATTAAACAACAACCTCACTTCATAAATATTCTACTATCTCATATCATCACACCAAACCCGAATAATGCTAGCTATGGCTCGATGAAGCTGCTTGACTGCCCGATAATCCAACCAACAACCCACTTCTTGATCGTCTTGTTAATTCTACTTCAAATGAAAATCCCCCAACAAAACTAACATACACGATTGTTTGTTATTCGAGCACAATAAACCACCGCCTTCAACTTGCAAACCGTCTTCGAATAAACTACTACAGGTCCTTTTCGGCTTTTGTTGTTACAAAGAATGAATGATGAAGGAATACTATAGTTGGTATGACCTATAATTTATTGATTACCTTTTCCTTTTTGGCCGACATATGCTAACAACCCACTTGGTGATTTATGTTGAAGTTATAATAAAATAATGGAAATGGAGGAAGTGACATCGTGATACTCAACTGCCACTCGAATCATATTCTTTTTTTATTTTATTTCATCGGCTGTGGTATGTGCAAGAGACCCCTCGGCCAACTTGTTTGATAAATTGAGTATCTAAAGCAACCGATATTTACTTTAATTTCTTAATACAAGTTTGGCCACCTTATGCTATTTTATTTTGGGCTTATTTAGATTATTTTGTTGGGCCGAGAGTTGATAGTAGGCCAATAGGATTAGGCTTGTTGAGCCGCTGGTTGCTGTGTCCCTTTCTTTCTACCCATTTGCTACTACATCTACTTGCCTCTATTCACCGAATACTCATCTACAATTTCTACTCGTTTTCTATTTTTGTTTGGTGATGATGACAATAAAGGGTAAGAATGATGATGACTTATGATAAATGTAACGATGATGGTGGTGATATTAAATGATGGTGATGGTCACGTTTGATTATGATGCAGAAAACGCGAAGATGAGGATGGTGTCATTATGAAGATGATGGGGCTGTGACGTGGTGATAATGATTAATTTGATGATGATGATGGATCGTGATATCAAAGATGATGATATCACGAGAATGGTGATAAGTATACATGATAGACGATGAAGAAGGAAGTGCACGACGATGATGATGATCGTGGTGATGTAGTGGTGATGGTGAATATAAAAATGATGATGACTTGATCATGTTATCGATGATGATATGAAGTCGATCATGATGATTGTGGGTCTGAGATGGATATGATAATGTAAAGACGACGATATGATTATGTCAAGGTTATGATTAGAGGATACATGGAATAACAGTTTAAGTAATGAGTTGGATTGGTTAATTAAGAAGAAGAACAAACAGTTAGGTTATATAGATTTAAATCAGGATGTAAAATAGAAATGGAGAAGCAGAGGTGTGGTTAGGGGTATTGTGCTTAAGTGAGAGGTCGCGGGTTCAAGCCCTGCTCGAGGCATCTTTTTGTTTAAAAACCTATTTTAGTGAGGTATAACTCTTTTATTTTATTTTTTATTGTTATTATTATTATTATCATTATGATTATGATTATTATTATTATTATTATTATTATTATTATTTTGATTATCATTTATATTATAATTATTATAAATGTTATTACTATGATTATTATTATTGTTATTAATATTATTGTTAGTATTAGTATTATAACACATATTATTATTATTATCATAGTTATAAGTATTAAAACCATTACTATTATTATTAAACTTATTATTATTGTTATTGTTATTATTATTATTATTATTATAAAATTATTACTTGTTATCACTAAAACTATCAATTATCATAAATAGATACTTTTATATAAAAATACATTACACTATACTTTTATTATCAAAAAGATATTAGTTTAGCTATATCAATTAATATATAAATATATACTAAACCTTAACATATAGTTTTTATTATTAATGATAGGTAATAGTTATATAAAACATATAAACTAAATATATTAAAGTTATATAAATAACATATAGTATAACAAATATATTATTAATAACAAGAGTATATATATAATTGATCGATTACGACTACGTGTGTTAATATATCCACAAATGATATAGGTTCGTGAATCCGAGGCCAACCCTGCATTGTTCAATGTCGTCATATGTATTTTTACTACAAAATACAGTATTGTGAGTTTCATTATTCCCTTTTTATATACATTTTTGGGCTGAGAATACATGCAAATGCTTTAATAACTGTATTACAATATTTATATGCGTGAGTTTCGTTTGCTCCCTTTTACTCATTACATTTTTGGGCTGAGAATACATGCACTGTTTTAATAACTGTTTTACAATATCTATATGCGTGAGTTATAGTCCCACTTTTAAAATATAATATTTTTGGGATGAGAATACATGCAGGTTTTATAAATGATTTACAAAATAGACACAAGTACGTGAAACTACATTCTATGGTTGAATTATCGAAATCGAATATGCCCCTTTTTATTAAGTCTGGTAATCTAAGAATTAGGGAACAGACACCCTAATTGACGCGAATCCTAAAGATAGATCTATTGGGTCTAACAAACCCCATCCAAAGTACCGGATGCTTTAGTACTTCGAAATTTATATCATGTCCGAAGGGTGTCCCGGAATGATGGGGATATTCTTATATATATGCATTTTGTTAATGTCGGTTACCAGGTGTTTAATCCATATGAATGATATTTTTGTCTCTATGCATGGGACGTATGTTTATGAGAAATGGAAATATGAAATCTTGTGGTCTATTAAAATTATGAAATGATTATTTATATTAAACTAATGAACTCACCAACCTTTTGGTTGACACTTTAAAGCATGTTTATTCTCAGGTACGAAAGAAATCTTCCGCTGTGTAATTGCTCATTTTAAAGATATTATTTGGAGTCATTCATGACATATTTCAAAAGACGTTGCATTCGAGTCATTGAGATCATCAAGATTATTATTAAATCAATTATAGTTAGATATATTATAAAATGGTATGCATGCCGTCAACTTTGGTTGTAATGAAAGATTGTCTTTTCAAAAACGAATGCAATGTTTGTAAAATGTATCATATAGAGGTCAAATACCTCGCGATGTAATCAACTGTTGTGAATCGTTTATAATCATTATAGACTTCTTCCGGATGGATTAGGACGGGTTTTTACAGTTGGTATCAGAGCAGAGGTCTTAGCGAACCAGGTCTACATTAGTGTGTCTAACTGATAAGTCGATAGGATGCATTAGTGAGTCTGGACTTCGACCGTGTCTGCATGTCAAAAGTTTTGCTTATCATTTCGTGTCAAAAATTACCTGCTTATCATTCTTAGAGAATCACTTGCTTATCATTCTTAGTCTAGACACGTTTTACTGCATTGACTGCATAAATAGTGTATAGACAAAATTCATATCTTAGCGTATCTGTTACTGTAGATCTTGCCTGATATCTTCCGTAAATTTCTCTGTAATTTAAGGGAACCTGGTACTATATATCTATGCATAATATGCGTTGAGAATACCATCCAACTATCAATTGCTGTCACTAAACTTTTCATACCCAAAATTTTTTTTTTTTTGAGATCGCGTAAGATGGCCTCTACGAACCAACCAAGTTCATCTGACTCCGAAGATAGCGTGACAGGAGCTCACCAACCAATCAACTACCGTGATTACTGGAGAAAATGGGGGTGGGTTCGCGACATACTCACCCTATGGAGAAGGGAAGAAGGTACTCCATATCATGAACCGAATCTACCACCTAACCTTGGAGTACTTGACCCGCTCACCGGCGAACCCGTTCGCAACACCGTTTATACCCTTTTTGCAAGAATTTTTCGTCTTGAGGCTACCATTTACGGAACTAGAGAAGATATCCGATCTCTACCTCACACTGATAACCAACCAGGGTTAGTAGAAGAAGTTAAAGAACTTCGAGCTCGAGTGTTAACTTTAGAGAGCATGGTACACAATTTGCAAGCACCATCAGTATCACCAACACCAGTAACATCACCAACCTTAGCACCAACAGCGTTAGTACCACCAACAACAACCTCCGCACCACCAGCTTTGACATCTCATTCTATACCTCAAGTATAATCATCGTTCTACGTATCGTTCTATCTATTTTATTTTCGATCGACATGGCGATTATGTAATCTCTAATGTTTTAGAAATTACATATTCTTGTTCTAATGATAAATCAAATGAGATCAATATCACATTAACTCATTAAATTCATGATTACATCTGAAGAAAATATATACGTATATATGTTTTCATAAAGATTGTAATTAAAAATTCTTTTGTACAAACTGTTAATGGTGAAAATATTTTAACGGGTAGGTAATACCCGAGGAGTATTTAGATTTCACATTAATAAGTTACACTGTACATTCTTCGGAATTGATTCAACGATCATTTACTATCCTATTTACAACCACCGATTTACGTATCCGTTCACCAAAGAACAACTATTTTCATTCAAATTCAATTTCATATTTGGATTTTGATCTATCAGAATCCAACAAGTGGCATAATGAAGAAATAATGGACACAATAAAAATTGATTAGAAACAGACTAATTGACAATATGAAATTTTTGTTAAGAAACCACGCTAACAAAATCCTAGCTAACTGTTCCTAGCTAACTGTTAATTCCATATTACATTTTATTTATCGCAATTTATTTTATCGCAATTTTAATTCTCGCAATTTTATTTATCGTTATTTAATTTCTGTTATTTACTTTACGCATTTTATTTATCGTCATTTAATTTCTGTATTTATTTTACGCACTTTAAATATCGGGACACGTATACAAAGTTTTGACATATCATATCGACACATCTATATATATTATTTGGAATCACCATAGACACTCTATATGCAGTAATGATCGAGTTCTCTATACAGGGTTGAGGGTGATCCTATAATAATATATATACTTTGAGTTGTGATCGAGTCTGAGACATGTACAGGGTCACGATACGTATTAATTAATTCGAATATTATATATTAAATTATATATGAATTATTGGACTGTCAACTATGGACTAATAACATTGGACAATTAAAATGAATTAAAATATTGATTATAATATATGAAACTAAATAATTCTTCAAGTTTGCCACTTGGTTTCATCTTAAATTCTATTTGTATCTTAATGATTACAATCTGCGTTCAAACCTTTCGTGATTCTTGAAAGCACCTCAATCAAGAGGATGAACCAACCGCACTTCATTCATAGAAGAAAAGATTAATGTATATAACTATGCACCTAAAAAATCACGGAACCTGAGTAAACGTTTAAAACATAGATGTGCTAATTCTTTCGGCATTGTTATTACCGAAAATAACTTTGCGATCTCTTTTCAAAGTAGCCAATTTTGTCACAGCTCCAGCAAATCAACTTCGACTTTTCATTCGAAGTAGCCTTACTATAAATCCTGATTACCCTTTTGATATCGGAGAATTCTTTTGTATTCTACCATATTACCAGCAGACATACCTGTAATATCGTTGCTCCTTGGTTTAAATCCCTCAGGCAAATCACTACATTTATCTATTGAAGTCTCATCACATTCTCATCCACATCTGGTAACGAGAATTGCCATACCAATTACCGAGAATCAGCAAATCTGTATTGTGAGCCTCGCAACGCTTCCACATCAACAGTTATATGTAAACATATAACATTTATCTCTTAGAATTATGATCTCTCATCTGAAATCCTGAAAAGCACTCAGTCTACAAATCAAATACTCTGAATGTTGAAAAAGCTGAATGAAGCAGCAGAAATCGTAGACAACTGTAAATGACCCTAATCGTCAGAAGTCTTGATGATAAGGAATGGAGTATCGGAAACACTCAATAGAAAATTTAGTACTGAAAAGCAGATTATGCGAAACTATGAAGGAAACCGTGGACAAGTCACAAAGAATAAGTTTGACTTCAAAGAATCCAAATGATTCAATGCCTGCTGAAGCCTTTAGCAAATGTCTTGCTCCTTACTCTAAACCCTTGTGGACGATATTCTTCCTCATCCTCCGATCATAGATATTCCAAGATATCATCGTATCTTTTATTATAAATATCTTCAATATTTCTGAAGATAATTTTATAACTATTCTTATCTGAAATCAATAATCTCTTCATGTTATCAGTGTTACATCATATAGAAACTGTTAGTTTCTATATTCTGTAAATTTTTGAACTTAAAATATGAATGTTTTTGAAGTAATGTTGGGAACTGATGCATGAGTTAGTATAATATAATGACACTTGATCAACGTGATTATATTACAATAAGTCATGCTGAGTTCTAATGGGACATGATGGTTCACAGTAGATCATACCACCATCATGTGTCATGTTACATAACTCTTTCATTCTAATTAACTTCTGAACATATCAAGAAAGTATATTCTTGATAGCTCTATTCTCAATGATTCTGGTAATCTGACGAATCAAATTGTGCTATTACGTTCTTTCTTGATTATAAACATTAAATTCATCCGAAACTCCATACTTACAAATTCTAGATCATTACTCATTTTTCTAGAGATCGGGAGGAGATTAAAAAGACGAAGAGCTTCGAAACATAAAGGAAGATATAAAACTCGACAACAACACTGAGATTACAATAATTAAAAATTAAAACATCACGACAATTAAAAATTAAAAGATTATAATCAAACTAATCGTCGTCATCAATTGTCATCTGCAAAGTAGCGTTCACCAGTCATTTCACCATCCGTAAGGTACTCTGGAGACATCGGTATTTCTCTTGATGCCTCAACTGCTGCTTCAGCTGATTCATCGAGGTAACGATAGCCCAACGTCTCTTTATCTTCAAGAACCGCATACAAAGAAATGCGTTTACCGCGATCTTCAATGGTATCTTTTATAAAGTACCATTGATCATCGGTACACAGAAAACTTGCACTACAATCCGCATCATAATCGTCTTTATAAAAGAACACAGACGTGAATTCACACGGAACTTTTTCCTTCAGAAAGGATAGCAAGTCTTGTAAACCAACATCACGAATGTCGATATCTTCAAACGAAATACTGTCGCCCCACTTATATTCCTTCATTTGATTACGGAAATCACCTCCGTAATGAACATCGAATGAAACAATCATTGGGGAAAGTGTTAACATTTTGCAGTTTGGGAGTGTTTAATTTTGATTTTTGAGAAAGGGGGAAATATAAAAGAAATATATGTTTGAGTGTTTAAAATGAAGTATATGGTTGGTGTTTTTATAGTGTAAAAATGACCGTTGGGATAGTCGTTGGAATTTTTTTTTTATGTTACTAACGGCTAAAAAAAAAAAAAAAAAAAAATTTGGGCAAGTTTTTGGGCGAAGGTGGACGATGCCCGTTGGGACCTCTCTTATGATAGTTTCATTCGTACTCTTCGAATAATCGAATTATTTTATCCAGGTTACACCCTGTGATAAAATTCTATTTTATCAACTCATATTTGCCATGAAAACATTTTTATTGTTAGCCATGACAACCTTACTCAAATTTCGGGACGAAATTTCTTTAACGGGTAGGTACTGTAGTGACCCGGGAATTTCCGACCAAATTTAAACTTGAATCTTTATATGATTTTGACACGATAAGCAAAGTCTGTAATATTGAGTCACAAAAAAAAAAATTGAACTACTTTCGTATATGCAATTACCCTTCAACTATTCCCGACGATTCACGAACCACTATTTATAGATAGATACATATATATTTATATATATATATATATATATATAGATATATATATTAAATTGAAAACTAATATATGATGAATAAATACTATTATTATTATTATATATATATATATATATATATATATATATATATAGGTAATTTATAAATATTACGAGTATATATTTAAAAATTGTAATATTTCATTTTGTGTAAATAATTATGTATCAATATTAATTTTGTTATATTAATACTATTATTATTATTAATAATAACATTATTATTAATTATAATTATTATCAATATCAATATTATTATTATTAGTAATTATTAATATTAAATATAATAAAATACGAATAAGTTGTTAACCATCAAATTCAACTTTTAATTTTGTTCGTGATTACTGTACTTTGGGATTCCATATCAAAACACTACAAGTTAAATTAGAAAAGGGACATGTCGGCTCCAATCATGAGTAATAAATCAAATAATTATCAAGGCTAATGCAATTGTATTCTTTATATGCATACATATATGCAGAGAGATTAAACAACAACCTCACTTCATAAATATTCTACTATCTCATATCATCACACCAAACCCGAATAATGCTAGCTATGGCTCGATGAAGCTGCTTGACTGCCCGATAATCCAACCAACAACCCACTTCTTGATCGTCTTGTTAATTCTACTTCAAATGAAAATCCCCCAACAAAACTAACATACACGATTGTTTGTTATTCGAGCACAATAAACCACCGCCTTCAACTTACAAACCGTCTTCGAATAAACTACTGCAGGTCCTTTTCCACTTTTGTTGTTACAAAGAATGAATGATGAAGGAATACTATAGTTGGTATGACCTATAATTGATTGATTACCTTTTCCTTTTTGGCCGACATATGCTAACAACCCACTTGGTGATTTATGTTGAAGTTATAATAAAATAATGGAAATGGAGGAAGTGACATCTTGATACTCAACTGCCACTCGAATCATATTCTTTTTTTTATTTTATTTCATCGGCTGTGGTATGTGCAAGAGACCCCTCGGCCAACTTGTTTGATAAATTGAGTATCTAAAGCAACCGATATTTACTTTAATTTATTAATACAAGTTTGGCCACCTTATGCTATTTTATTTTAGGCTTATTTAGATTATTTTGTTGGGCCGAGAGTTGATAGTAGGCCGATAGGATTAGGCTTGTTGAGCCGCTGGTTGCTGTGTCCCTTTCTTTCTGCTCATTTGCTACTACATCTACTTGCCTCTATTCACCGAATACTCATCTACAATTTCTACTCATTTTCTGTTTTTGTTTGGTGATGATGACAATAAAGGGTAAGAATGATGATGACTTATGATAAATGTAACGATGATGGTGGTGATATTAAATGATGGTGATGGTCACGTTTGATTATGATGCAGAAAACGCGAAGATGAGGATGGTGTCATTATGAAGATGATGGGGCTGTGACGTGGTGATAATGATTAATTTGATGATGACGATGGATTGTGATATCAAAGATGATGATATCACGAGAATGATGATAAGTATACACGATAGACGATGAAGAAGGAAGTGCACGACGATGATGATGATCGTGGTGATGTAGTGGTGATGGTGAATATAAAAATGATGATGACTTGATCATGTTATCGATGATGATATGAAGTCGATCATGATGATTGTGGGTCTGAGATGGATATGATAATGTAAAGACGACGATATGATTATGTCAAGGTTATGATTAGAGGATACATGGAATAACAGTTTAAGTGATGAGTTGGATTGGTTAATTAAGAAGAAGAATAAACAGTTAGGTTATATAGATTTAAATCAGGATGTAAAATAGAAATGGAGAAGCAGAGGTGTGGTTAGGGGTATTGTGCTTAAGTGAGAGGTCGCGGGTTCAAGCCCTGCTCGAGGCATCTTTTTGTTTAAAAACCTATTTTAGTGAGGTATAACTCTTTTATTTTATTTTTTATTGTTATTATTATTATTATCATTATGATTATGATTATTATTATTATTATTATTATTATTATTATTATTATTATTTTGATTATCATTTATATTATAATTATTATAAATGTTATTACTATGATTATTATTATTGTTATTAATATTATTGTTAGTATTAGTATTATAACACATATTATTATTATTATCATAATTATAAGTTTTAAAACCATTACTATTATTATTAAACTTATTATTATTGTTATTGTTATTATTATTATTATTATTATTATTATTATTATTATTATTATTATTATTATTATTATTATTATTATTATTATTATTATTATTATTCTTATAAAATTATTACTTGTTATCACTAAAACTATCAATTATCATAAATAGATACTTTTATATAAAAATACATTACACTATACTTTTATTATCAAAAAGATATTAGTTTAGCTATATTAATTAATATATAAATATATACTAAACCTTAACATATAGTTTTTATTATTAATGATAGGTAATAGTTATATAAAACATATAAACTAAATATATTAAAGTTATATAAATAACATATAGTATAAAAAATATATTATTAATAACAAGAGTATATATATAATTGATCGATTACGACTACGTGTGTTAATATATCTACAAATGATATAGGTTCGTGAATCCGAGGCCAACCCTGCATTGTTCAATGTCGTCATATGTATTTTTACTACAAAATACAGTATTGTGAGTTTCATTATTCCCTTTTTATATACATTTTTGGGCTGAGAATACATGCAAATGCTTTAATAACTGTATTACAATATTTATATGCGTGAGTTTCGTTTGCTCCCTTTTACTCATTACATTTTTGGGCTGAGAATACATGCACTGTTTTAATAACTGTTTTACAATATCTATATGCGTGAGTTATAGTCCCACTTTTAAAATATAATATTTTTGGGATGAGAATACATGCAGGTTTTATAAATGATTTACAAAATAGACACAAGTACGTGAAACTACATTCTATGGTTGAATTATCGAAATCGAATATGCCCCTTTTTATTAAGTCTGGTAATCTAAGAATTAGGGAACAGACACCCTAATTGACGCGAATCCTAAAGATAGATCTATTGGGTCTAACAAACCCCATCCAAAGTACCGGATGCTTTAGTACTTCGAAATTTATATCATGTCCGAAGGGTGTCCCGGAATGATGGGGATATTCTTATATATATGCATTTTGTTAATGTCGGTTACCAGGTGTTCAATCCATATGAATGATATTTTTGTCTCTATGCATGGGACGTATGTTTATGAGAAATGGAAATATGAAATCTTGTGGTCTATTAAAATTATGAAATGATTATTTATATTAAACTAATGAACTCACCAACCTTTTGGTTGACACTTTAAAGCATGTTTATTCTCAGGTATGAAAGAAATCTTCCGCTGTGTAATTGCTCATTTTAAAGATATTATTTGGAGTCATTCATGACATATTTCAAAAGACGTTGCATTCGAGTCGTTGAGATCATCAAGATTATTATTAAATCAATTATAGTTAGATATATTATAAAATGGTATGCATGCCGTCAACTTTGGTTGTAATGAAAGATTGTCTTTTCAAAAACGAATGCAATGTTTGTAAAATGTATCATATAGAGGTCAAATACCTCGCGATGTAATCAACTGTTGTGAATCGTTTATAATCATTATGGACTTCGTCCGGATGGATTAGGACGGGTTTTTACAAATGGTGTCAAGTATAATTTTGGTTAAATTGTACTTGTTTGGATGGGTCAGAATTACCACCCGTAGTGGTAATTGATGAAGTCCATTTTAGGTGACTAAATGGGCGGGTCGTTGTGTTAGATAGAAACACTCGGTTAAGGGTGTTGGCATCGAATTCTCTTGTAGAGAATGTATGTTGATTGTGTGTATATGTATATATATATATATATATATATATATATATATATATATATATATATATATATATATATATATATATATATATATATATATCTGTGTGTGTGTGTGTGTGTATTATAGGTAAAGCTTGCTCGTTTGCGTTTGGATGTGAATTACATACATGACTTGTGCGGGCAATCTAAGGTGAGTGGAATGATTATATGCATATGTATGTAATGTATTTATTTGTATGCTATGGTATGAACCAAAGAGCCGGTAGTGCCATAGTATGTGTGGGCGTGCTATGATGTGAACCAAAGAGCCGGTAGCGTCATAGTACGTGTGTTGTAGTGTGAACCAAAGATCCGGTAGCACTATAGCATGATTTGTTAGGGTGTGAACCAAAAAGCCGATAGCACCTTAGCGTTGTTAGAGTGTGAACCAAAGAGCCGGTATGTGATGACCCGAAAATTTCTGACCAAATTTAAACTTTATATTTAAATGATTTAATGTTTCCGACACGATAAGCAAAGTCTACGAAGTTGAATCTCAAAATTTTAGAAATATTTCATGTATTAAATTACATTTGACTGCTCTCGATGATTCATGAACAATTATATGCATGTATATATATATATATATATGTACAAGTAAAAAAATGACTTTCCTACCGTAAAACACTATTTGCTACAGTAAAATGACTTTGCTACAGTAAAACACTATTTGCTACAGTAAAACACTATTTGCTACAGTGAAACCGTATTTTGCAACAGTGCTACAGTGATATTAACAGTCAAGCCGAAAATTAAATGAGCTTAATATGATATTAACTCATTAAATCTGTGTTATATCTGAAGAAAATATACATACATATATTCTCATAAAGACGGTAATAAAAATTCTTTTGTACAAAGTATTAATTATGAAATCTTTAACGGGTAGGTAATACCCGGGAAATATATAAGTTCGCAATTAATATGTTACATTGTACATTCTTCAACTTTGATTCAAAAATTATTAACAATGCTCACAACGATATACAATCGTTTTCATACAAATTCGATTACATATTGACGGATCAGAATCCAAGTCATAACTCTGAACCGGTGACATCATTCTTAGATCTCGACATCTTTCAAAGCTATATTTTGACTTCATAACTGTGCAAGATCCTTTAGCGTTGTTTTTACAGAAAATAATCTTGCAATCCTTTTCAAAGTATCCACTTTTATCACACTTCCAACCAACTTCGACTTTTTATATTAGCCTTATTGTGACTTTGATATATACGTTCTTGTTACTGGGAAACCTTTCATGTTCCACCACATTAGCAGTAAATTTACCAACAAGACCTTCCGAAAAATCATAATATTCATTGAAACCCTATCATGTACTCATCCACATCTTGTAACAATAATTGTCATATCAACTACCGGGAATTAGCAATCAGTATTTCGAATATCGCAGCAATTCTACGTCAAGAGTTATATATATACATATAATATCTATCTTCTAGACTTACATACTTCGAATGTGAAGTTTCTGAAAAACACCTTAAACTACGAACTAGTTCTCGAAATCTTGAAAAATGCTGATGAAGCAGCAAAAACTGTAAACGACCTTAACAGTAAAAAGTTTGATGATAAACGATAGTGTGCTGTCAAAGCTCAGAAAAAGAGAAAGTTTGGAACTGGAAAACGGATTGAGCAAAGTATGAAAGAGGCTGTGGATAAATCACAAGGACGAAATCTGCCTTCAAAGAATCCAAATGATTCAGTATCTGCTGAAGTCATTAGTGAATACCTTGCTCCTTACTCTAAAACATTTGCTGACAATATTCTTCATCATCATCTTATCTTAAATATTCTAAGATATCATCGTATCTCTCATTATAAATATCCTCCATATTTCTGAAGATATTTTTCGAAACCATTCTTATCTGAAATCATTACCTCTTCGCGCTATTTGTGTTACATCATAAAAGAAACTATTTTAGTTTCTAAAATTCGAAAAAAATGGATGTTTTGAAGTAATGTTGGGAACTGAAGCATGAGTTAGTATAATATAATGACACTTGATCAACGTGATTATATTACAGTAAGTCATGTTGAGTTTCTAATGGAACGTGACAAAGGTTCACAGATCATACCCTCATCATGAACCATGTTACATAACTCTTTCATTCTATTTAACCTCTAAACATATCAAGAAAATATTTTTCTTGATGATTCCGTTTTTTTCGAGGTATTCTGGTAATTTGACAAGTCAGATTGTGCCATTACCGTTTCTTTCTTAGAATATTAATTATGTTCATTTCAAAATCCATACCTACGAATTTTGGACCATTATTCGCTTGACTTAAAGTCGGGAAGAGAAAACGAAAGCATGAAGCTCCGAAATATAAAGGAGAATATAAGCCCGATAACAACCCCGAAATTTACAAACCGTGTATATCAATGCGTATAGCAATATAAAGACACGGGAGAATGAAAAACACTATAACCCCAAGGTAATGGTAGGAGAAAATAACTTCCTCCGGTGGTAGATGAAAAAGAAGAATGACAGATATGAAAGTTAAGAGTATATCAAGAATCAGAACTGGATGAAGCATTTTCAAAATCTTTTGAAAGTATGAATTAAGGGAGAAGATGTAGGAGTGATAAAAATAATGAAACGGAAGTGGTTAATTTATAGCAAAATATCAGACATAGCAATCGAGGCAGATTACTCATTTAATCAAAGGAAATCTTAATTTCCTTAAAATCCGAAGAATCAAATCTTATTTAGATTATGAAGATTTTCTATTCCTTAAATTCCGGAAATCAATCGTTACTACGTCAAGAGATAAGACGCATCTCTATTCTCCATTTCACTCGATTACGATAACTTCTCTCATACGCTTCAAAAAATCGGATTGTTTTATCCATATAATTCAACGGTGATAAAATTCTATTTATCAACTCATATTCGTCATGAAAATATTTCTTTTGTTAGCCATGACGACCTCACTTAAATTTCGGGACGAAATTTCTTTAACAGGTAGGTACTGTGATGACCCGGAAATTTCTGACCAAATTTAAACTTTATCTTTAAATGATTTAATGTTTTCGACACGATAAGCAAAGTCTATGAAGTTGAATCTTAAAATTTTAGAAATATTTCATGTATTAAATTACATTTGACTGCTCTCGACGATTCATGAACAATTATATGTATGTATATATATATATATATATATATATATATATATATATATATATATATATGTATATGTACAAGTAAAAAAACGACTTTCCTACCGTAAAACACTATTTGCTACAGTAAAATGACTTTGCTACAGTAAAACACTATTTGCTACAGTAAAACACTATTTGCTACAGTAAAACACTATTTGATGTCGACGAACTAGCAAACAAAAACAGGATAAGGCGACCATGCGATCGCATGGTAAAAACACTGAAAACTCATGCGATCGCATGGAGTCAGATTTCAAGAAAAGTCTATAAATTGAATTCGATTTCTGTTCGTTTACACACACATATATCTCTCTATTATTTATATTTATATTATTATTTATATTAATATTATTATTAATATTATTATTATTATTAAGATTAATATTATATTATTATTATTAATCTTATTATTATTATTAGTAATATTATACATAAAATATTACGACGAGGTCATGAGCGTGTCACTTTTAAAATGGGTTTTCATACGGGATAAAGCTAAGAAAATTATGGGTTATTACTAAGGGAGGTTATGGGTATTATTCGAGGGTTATGCTCGTAAAGTCAAACCTAGTGTTTATCATCTCCGTACGTCTACGTACTTTTCTGAAATATTGAATCACAATATTGATACGTTGAGATCTACGATTATTTGAAATTCTGGGTTTCGGTCACATTACGATGAACAACTTTATGTGCTGCTAAGGTGAGTTTCATATGATCCCTTTTACTCTCTACATTTTTGGACTGAGAATACATGCAAATGCTTTATTAACTGATTTACAATATTTATATGTGTGAGTTTCATTGCTCCCTTTTTAATTGCTTTTGTAATATATATTTTTAGGCTGAGAATACATGCAATTTATTTTAAAACGCAATGGATACAAGTACATACTTAATTCTACACTGAGTTTGAACCGAAAATCCCTTAGCTTTGGTAACTAGTAGCTGCCAGTACATAGGATGTGGACTGGTGGGCGCGAATAACAGTTTATGGATCCATAGGGCTTGACATCCCCGTCCGAGCTAAAGCACTAGCCTTTTAACGGACGTTTGTTATTTGAGTTTAGGACACGTTGGTTTGCGTGTATTAAAACGAATGGGGTATTTATCATTATAACGTTAAAGTTTAGTTACCAGAGTGCTCTGTTATGTAGAATCTATTGATAAACATTTCTGGATGAAACAACTAAATCTTGTGATCCATCTTTATATACAGATTATGCGAAACATACAAACTATGAACTCACCAACCTTTGTGTTGACACTTGTTAGCATGTTTATTCTCAGGTTCCCTAGAAGTCTTCCGCTGTTTGCTATTATGATATACAAGCTATGTGCACGGAGTCTTACATGGCATATTTTTCAAGAAAACGTTGCATTCACCAATTCATCACCATGTACCTTATTTGACTGCATTGTCAATGAAAGTACTATTGTAAACTATTATATACGGTGATTGTCTATATGTAGAAATCATCAGATGTTGAAAACCTTTGATTTAAATATACATTTATGGTGTGCCTTTTCAAAAGAATGCAATGTTTACAAAACGTATCATATAGAGGTCAGATACCTCGCAATGAAATCAATGAATGACGTGTTCGTCCATATGGATTTGGAGCGATCGTCACAGTTGGTATCAGAGCGTTAGTCCTAGCGAACCAGGTCTTGCATGAGTGTGTCTAACTGATAATTGTTAGGATACATTAGTAAGTCTGGACTTCGACCGTGTCTGCATGTCAAAAGTTTTGCTTATCATTTTTGTCGGAAATTACCTGCTTATCATTGCTAGTCTAGACACGTTTTACTGCATTGATTGCATAAATAGTGTATAGACAAAATTCATATCTTAGCTTATCTGTTACTGTAAACTTTTCCTGACATCCTCCGAAAATTTCTCCGTGATTTATGGAATTTGGTATTATATATACATATGTAAATTATGTATTGAAGAATACCAAACTAAATTCTATAATCTAATTCATATAAAAAAAATCATCTCCCTAATTATACAAGATGGATCCTGTATCTAGTTCAAATTCCTTAAACTCTGACAGCTATTCCGATATGGATATTCACCTGAATTCCAAAGACAGTGTAACCGGAATGGATCAACCAATTAGCCATCATCTATTCTGGATGAATTGGGGATGGGTTCGTAGCCTACTTAACTATTGGAGACAAGAAGAAGGCAATCCCTTCCATCCACCACATTGCCCTCTTGGCGAAGAACCTGAAGTACTTACCGGCGAACCTGTTCGTAATACCATTTTCTCTCTCATTTCCAGAATATCTAGTCATGATTATATACTATCTCACATTCTAAATCTTATTCGTCCGCTCGTCCGAACCACCGATCATCCCGGTATAATAGAAGAAGTCAACGAGCTTCGCGCTCGGGTAGTGGCTTTGGAGAATATGGTGCGAAGGTTACAAACACCAGCAGCAGCACCAGCAGCATAACCAGTACCACCATCATCAACAACAACAGTACCATTACCACCACCAACAACCACATCCGCATCCCACACCTCAATATCACATCTAAAAACTGTACTTTGGATATCAACGTCATACGCACTGTAGATACCAAGGAGTGCCAACAACAATAAATGATGAAGTACTGATTCATAACTTCATCGAAGAAATATTCTACGGTGATTATGTAATCTCTAAAATCTTAGAGATTATTTATCCCAGTTCTAACCGTAAATCAGATAAATAGAAGGAAGAATAGAAACCCTGACAAGAATGATACGTAAGGTACAAGCTAGACTTGTTTTACCAACAGCATCAATAGTACCCTTAGCCTCACCAGCACAGTTAGTGCTGTCAACATCATTAGAATCATCAGCACCTCTAACATCACAAGCTCCGCCAGTTCAAGAAAGCACCGTGGATATTATTACAAGTCAACAACGCGTATATTTGTATCAATGAGTTATGAAATATTAACTCATTCCCTCTGAAGAATTTATATGTATATCTTATATATATTTTAAAACCATCATAAATCTTTTCGTACTAAGCTATTAAGTATGAATTGAAAAAAAAAAGGTAAATACTACTCGGTTAAATTCATATTACTAATATGCTATGATGTACATCCTTCGTTAACAACTTAACCTTCATTAACTACAATCTCTGTTTCAATCCAAAGAATTCCATTTCATAATAAACCAAGTGTATTAATCAATTACATAATTTATTTTACATTTTCAATTTCAATATACTCGAAACTTTTTCAGAAAACATCATCTGTGCCTTGTAAGCTTCACAAAAATTCCACGAGCACCAACATCCTTCACCGAAGAATATCAATAAGAATAAATAATGAAGTATCGATTACATTAGCGAAATACTCCGCAAAGATTATGTAATCTTTAATGTTTTAGAGATTAATTATTTCTAAGTCAAGCCGAAAATTAAATGAGCTTAATATGATATTAACTCATTAAATCTGTGTTATATCTGAAGAAAATATACATACATATATTCTCATAAAGACGGTAATAAAAATTCTTTTGTACAAAGTATTAATTGTGAAATCTTTAACGGGTAGGTAATACCCGGGAAATATATAAGTTCGCAATTAATATGTTACATTGTACATTCTTCAACTTTGATTCAAAAATTATTAACAATGCTCACAACGATATACAATCGTTTTCATACAAATTCGATTACTTATTGACGGATCAGAATCCAAGTCATAACTCTGAACCGGTGACATCATTCTTAGATCTCGACATCTTTCAAAGCTATATTTTGACTTCATAACTGTGCAAGATCCTTTAGCGTTGTTTTTACTGAAAATAATCTTGCAATCCTTTTCAAAGTATCCACTTTTATCACACTTCCAACCAACTTCGACTTTTCATATTAGCCTTATTGTGACTTTGATATATACGTTCTTGTTACTGGGAAACCTTTCATGTTCCACCACATTAGCAGTAAATTTACCAACAAGACCTTCCGAAAAATCATAATATTCATTGAAACCCTATCATGTACTCATCCACATCTTGTAACAATAATTGTCATATCAACTACCGGGAATTAGCAATCAGTATTTCGAATATCGCAGCAATTCTACGTCAAGAGTTATATATATACATATAATATCTATCTTCTAGACTTACATACTTCGAATGTGAAGTTTCTGAAAAACACCTTAAACTACGAACTAGTTCTCGAAATCTTGAAAAATGCTGATGAAGCAGCAAAAACTGTAAACGACCTTAACAGTAAAAAGTTTGATGATAAACGATAGTGTGCTGGCAAAGCTCAGAAAAAGAGAAAGTTTGGAACTGGAAAACGGATTGAGCAAAGTATGAAAGAGGCTGTGGATAAATCACAAGGACGAAATCTGCCTTCAAAGAATCCAAATGATTCAGTATCTGCTGAAGTCATTAGTGAATACCTTGCTCCTTACTCTAAAACATTTGCTGACAATATTCTTCATCATCATCTTATCTTAAATATTCTAAGATATCATCGTATCTCTCATTATAAATATCCTCCATATTTCTGAAGATATTTTTCGAAACCATTCTTATCTGAAATCATTACCTCTTCGCGCTATTTGTGTTACATCATAAAAGAAACTATTTTAGTTTCTAAAATTTGAAAAATTCGAAAAAAATGGATGTTTTGAAGTAATGTTGGGAACTGAAGCATGAGTTAGTATAATATAATGACACTTGATCAACGTGATTATATTACAGTAAGTCATGTTGAGTTTCTAATGGAACGTGACAAAGGTTTACAGATCATACCCTAATCATGAACCATGTTACATAACTCTTTCATTCTATTTAACCTCTAAACATATCAAGAAAATATTTTTCTTGATGATTCCGTTTTTTTCGAGGTATTCTGGTAATTTGACAAGTCAGATTGTGCCATTACCATTTCTTTCTTAGAATATTAATTATGTTCATTTCAAAATCCATACCTACGAATTTTGGACCATTATTCGCTTGACTTAAAGTCGAGAAGAGAAAACGAAAGCATGAAGCTCCGAAATATAAAGGAGAATATAAGCCCGATAACAACCCCGAAATTTAAAAACCGTGTATATCAATGCGTATAGCAATATAAAGACACGGGAGAATGAAAAACACTATAACCCCAAGGTAATGGTAGAAGAAAATAACTTCCTCCGGTGGTAGATGAAAAAGAAGAATGACAGATATGAAAGTTAAGAGTATATCAAGAATCAGAACTGGATGAAGCATTTTCACAATCTTTTGAAAGTATGAATTAAGGGAGAAGATGTAGGAGTGATGAAAATAATAAAACGGAAGTGGTTAATTTATAGCAAAATATCAGACATAGCAATCGAGGCAGATTACGCATTTAATCAAAAGAAATCTTAATTTCCTTAAAATCCGAAGAATCAAATCTTATTTAGATTATGAAGATTTTCTATTCCTTAAATTCCGGAAATCAATCGTTACTACGTCAAGAGATAAGACGCATCTATATTCTCCATTTCACTCGATTACGATAACTTCTCTCATGCGCTTCAAAAAATCGGATTGTTTTATCTATATAATTCAACGGTGATAAAATTCTATTTATCAACTCATATTCGTCATGAAAACATTTCTTTTGTTAGCCATGACGACCTCACTTAAATTTCGGGACGAAATTTCTTTAACAGGTAGGTACTGTGATGACCCGGAAATTTCTGACCAAATTTAAACTTTATCTTTAAATGATTTAATGTTTCCGACACGATAAGCAAAGTCTATGAAGTTGAATCTCAAAATTTTAGAAATATTTCATGTATTAAATTACATTTGACTGCTCTCGACGATTCATGAACAATTATATGTATGTATATATATATGTACAAGTAAAAAAACGACTTTCCTACCGTAAAACACTATTTGCTACAGTAAAATGACTTTGCTACAGTAAACACTATTTGCTACAGTAAAACACTATTTGCTACAGTAAAACACTATTTGATGTCGACGAACTAGCAAACAAAAACAGGATAAGGCGACCATGCGATCGCATGGCAAAAACACTGAAAACTCATGCGATCGCATGGAGTCAGATTTCAGGAAAAGTCTATAAATTGAATTCGATTTCTGTTGGTTTACACACACATATATCTCTCTATTATTTATATTTATATTAATATTATTATTAATATTATTATTATTATTATTATTATTATTATTATTATTAAGATTAATATTATATTATTATTATTAATCTTATTATTATTATTAGTAATATTATACATAAAATATTACGACGAGGTCATGAGCGTGTCACTTTTAAAATGAGTTTTCATACGAGATAAAGCTAAGAAAATTATGGGTTATTACTAAGGGAGGTTATGGGTATTATTCGAGGGTTATGCTCGTAAAGTCAAACCTAGTGTTTATCATCTCCGTACGTCTATGTACTTTTCTGAAATATTGAATCACAATATTGATACGTTGAGATCTACGATTATTTGATATTCCGAGTTTCGGTCACATTACGATGAACAACTTTATGTGCTGCTAAGGTGAGTTTCATATGATCCCTTTTACTCTCTACATTTTTGGGCTAAGAATACATGCAAATGCTTTATTAACTGATTTACAATATTTATATGTGTGAGTTTCATTGCTCCCTTTTTAATTGCTTTTGTAATATATATTTTTGGGCTGAGAATACATGCACTTTATTTTAAAACGCAATGGATACAAGTACATACTTAATTCTACACTGAGTTTGAACCGAAAATCCCTTAGCTTTGGTAACTAGCAGCTGCCAGTACATAGGATGTGGACTGGTGGGCGCGAATAACAGTTTATGGATCCATAGGACTTGACATCCCCGTCCGAGCTAGAGCACTAGCCTTTTAACGGACGTGTGTTATTTTAGTTTAGGACATGTTGGTTTGCGTGTATTAAAACGAATGGGGTATTTATCATTATAACGTTAAAGTTTAGTTACCAGGGTGCTCTGTTATGTAGAATCTATTAATAAAAATTTCTGGATGAAACAACTGAAATCTTGTGATCCATCTTTATATACAGATTATGCGAAACATACAAACTATGAACTCACCAACCTTTGTGTTGACACTTGTTAGCATGTTTATTCTCAGGTTCCCTAGAAGTTTTCCACTGTTTGCTATTATGATATACAAGCTACGTGCACGGAGTCTTACATGGCATATTTTTCAAGAAAACGTTGCATTCACCAATTCATCACCATGTACCTTATTTTGACTGCATTGTCAACGAAAGTACTATTGTAAACTATTATATACGGTGATTGTCTATATGTAGAAATCATCAGATGTCAAAAACCTTTGATTTAAATATACATTTATGGTGTGCCTTTTCAAAAGAATGCAATGTTTATAAAACGTATCATATAGAGGTCAGATACCTCGCAATGAAATCAATGAATGACGTGTTCGTCCATATGGATTTAGAGCGATCGTCACACGGTAGCACTCTAGCGTGAGTATGACTCGAGTTGTGATGTAAACCAAAGAGCCGGTAGCATCATGACAAATGCGTATGGTGTGAACCAAAGAGCCGGTAGCACCATGACTCGAGAATGGTTAACCATATTGTGTGTGTTGTTTATTTAGCATTTAATATTGTGATGAATATATACTATTTGTTATGCTAGCTTACGGTATGGGAGATTATTAGCTTTATACTTGCGATGGTATGCTAATTAGATTGCTAGCATGTATGCGGTATTTGTGTACGTGTTTGCAGGTAAGTAGATTACATATGTATATGTATAATTATTGCATTCACTAAGCTTTATGCTTACCCCTCTCGTTGTTTACCTTTTTACAGGTATTGTGGTTTGAAGCTAGCTAGTTTGTTAAACTAGATGCATAGTAGCGTTTGGGCTCGATGGGGTAGCTTTTGTATATTGAACGTGGATTGGGGATTTGGTAATCCCCGGGATTGTGCTCTTGGTATCGGGTTGGGTTGTAGAGTCCTAATCCGTCTAAAGAGATAAATTGGTCGAAGTCGCTACATTATTTGTAAAACGGGTCATTATGGGCCCGGTGTTGTAAAACTTATTTTCATTGTGGAAATCTCTTAGTTTTACTTAATATGATGTGTTGTGAAAGTTGTTTCGTCTAAAAGTGTCGGGAAGCGGGTTTTCCGCT